>NC_141614.1:1570833-1727500 GCF_047967505.1 Dipteris shenzhenensis | reverse complement strand
AAACCAGCAATCCTGATAGGCTGAAAGGCAACCTCTAGAAGAATATCATCCTTGGATGTAGAGAGTATACATCCATCCCCAACGTCAAAGACCAGTGCATCTTCCCCGAGACCTCGAAGAGCGATCACCTATAAAGGAACTGCTATCCTCGAAAAAGCTCCCATCCAAGTGGTGGAAGTAATAGGCAACTCAACTATCCATTCCATCGGGATGGCTGCATCTATCTGCCGAATCCTGCGTGCTACCCCTCTAAGGTGACTCACGGACTGCAGTCTCTGATCCTCAGGTAGCCTGATAAAATCCTTCCAAGTGCCTATTGTGTAGGCGGGGCCTCTCTTTCATTTAGACCACTGCATGTAATGGGAAGTGCCCAGTGGTTTGGCATGCTCGTCAAGTATACTATCATTCCAAATGATCGGCTGCCTATCAATCTCTTCGATGGTAGAAGGTGGAATCCTTCGAAGAGTGTTCCTGAAGCTCCCCCAAGCTTTCAGGATGGCAGTCATGAGAGGAGAGGCAGGAGATCTGAGAGGGGCGGAAGTAAAAATCCAGCGAGGGCTGTCCACCCAATCATCTCCGAAGGTTGGTGTGCAAGCCTGAATGCGTCCAAAAAAGAAATCCTTCCAAGGTTCCTGACCAGGCATGAGTCCCCTCACCACCACCTTACAAAGCAATGCCCTGCACTGCAAGTCCGGGTCAATGATATTAAGGCCCCCTTCACATGTAGGGAGAATAATGGTCTCCCAGGCCACCCTCGCTGCAACATCTGCTGTGCCATCAAGTCCGGTCTAATAAGCTGAGTGATGCAATCCCTAGACCGGCACCAGCAAGAACACACAAACCAGGTGGTGGCCAAGAGAACTTGGTTCACTACCACAACTCTAGATGCAAGGTCGAGTTTGGCAGAGCTCCAAAAAAGGAGCTTTTTCCTTGTACATTCTAGTACTGGGGCAAACTGATGTGCTGGAGAGATGCCCAATCCTACCTGGCATCCCAAATACCTGATAGGAACACCCCTCTGAATCCAAGAAAAGCCAATGTCAACTCTCCAGCCTGGAGTGTCCTCATCACTAATCCAAAAGCCAAAGGATTTATGCTAGTTAATGTGTGCCCCTGCAGCTGAGCAAAAAATATCCAAGGCTGTCCGGAAAGAATCAAGTGACTGCGAAGAGGCCTCAATAAAAATAGCAGTGTCATCAGCCAACTCACAATCAAGAAGCTCCTGCTCCAATCTCAAGGGCAATCTCAACCCAAAAAGCTCAGCCTGAGATCTAAGAAAGATACTCATAGCTTCTGCCACAAAAAGAAAGAGGAAGGGGGCTAAAGGGCATCCCTGACGAACTGATCTAGAAATCTGAAACATGTCGCCCCTTACCCCTCCAATCAAAACCTGGCTGTGGGCTGATCTGTAAAGGGAGGCCACCCCTCTAATCCAAGCATCTGAAAATCCAAACCGTAGAAGAGTGCCCTCAAGAAAAGCCCAATCTACTCTGTCATAGGCTTTCTCGAAGTCCAGGAGTAGAATTGCCAACCTCTGCCCGCTCTGCATAGCCCACTCTGTGGCTTCCCGAAAGGAAAAGATATTATAAAAAATGCTCCTGCCATGCACAAAGCCTGTCTGAGTATCATGGATGAGGTCTGGAAGAAGGGGCTGTAATCGGATGCTGATCGCCTTAGCAAGGATTTTGTAAAGAGTGCCCAAAAGAGTGATGGGTCTCCAATGGGATACAAAATTCATGTTGCCACCGTTCGGGATAAGGTGAATGAGTCCCTCGGTCAGTGAGTCAGGCATCTCACCCGAGTCCCAAATGCCCTGCAAGGCTGAAGTAACATGATCACCTATCATATCTTAAAAGGCTATAAAAAAAGGAGTAAGACCATCAGAACCAGGGCATTTGCCCTTATGAAGGGCGGAGAGAGCAGTCTTGAATTCTGTGTTGGTAAAGCGTGCATCAAGTGAGCATAACATCTCTGGGGTGACCAACACAGGTAAACTCTGCCAAACTTCATCTCTAGCCACATCTCTGGCCTGTGTGTTAGGATCTGCGGAAAGTAGGGAGGCATAGAAAGCTGTCACTAAGTGCATGACGGTCTCCGGATGGGACTGCTAAACACCGTCAGAGTCAATAAGCTGCTTGACACTCTCTCTACTATGTCTGGGACCAAGTGTAGAGAAAAAGTGTTTATTGACTCTCCCTCCCATCTGTATCCAAAAGGACTCCCGTGCATGGAAGGCATACTCTGCTCTCTGATCAAGCAGAGTATGCAAGTGAGCCCTTGCCGCAGCAAGGCGCTCCTGTATCCAAGCATCTGATGGTCGTCTCTGCTCCTCCCTCTCTAAGGCTGCCAACTGCCGGCGGATACCAATCTCTCGCCTGAGTACCTCACCTCGCCGAGCACTAGCAACGGAGTGATAAAAGTCGCTGATACTGGCAATAGCACAGGCCAGGTACAGCCCTTTAAGATAGAGACTAGTGTTTGCAAAGCCGTAATGCATGCCTCCTACTATCGCTCATATTCATAGTCCCTTGACGCAGACATCCAGTTTCATTTATGTGACAATCTCAGCTGACTGATCCAAAGAATCTTTAATAAACATGATTTTGTGTACTACCATTGCTCAAGGCATACGAAGCTCTCTGAGCATGGAGACCCTTAAAGTTACCAGGCAAGCTAGAACAATGCTGTAGAAGTATGATAATTAAATTTCTTTACAAACGCATCCATGAAGGCAGTATACCCACACCTAAAGCAGTCATCAGAGCAGCTGCAGTGAAGATCTCCAATCCTACTGAAAGATGTGTCAACATGTGCAGCTGCAAAGATGAGATAACTTAGATTGAATCAAATCAGACCATATTACTGTTGAAATCACCAGAAATATGAAAAAAAATTTAGAAAATGATCAAGAAAATAAAACAAGAGTGGCTGATCAGGGGTACCTGCTGCAATTACTGAGCAGGTAACATACAGAAAATCTTCTGGCAAAACCTCAGAGTTGTACTCGTTTACACAGGAGATAGGCAATTTCTCCCTACATCCATGCTTCATATTAGAAGTTCATATATTCTATGAATTTGAGATCGTACAACAGAATACTTGAAGGACAGCATAGACAGATAGATACATCTATGAAGCATATCTGTTCTATAAAAAAAAGCTCAAACTTATCATCAATAATCATCTCAAGAATCACAAGGCATACATGAACTGAACAGCTTAGAGTCCTTAGAACAACCAGACTATCGTAATGCAAAACGCAGTTGTATAAAGTTAGAAAGTTGTTTAAAGGTTAGAGATTAACTTACAAGCCTCTACTAATATCACAGCTGACCACAAAACCTTTCTTTCTTCCAGGAATATCTGAAAATTTTTCAAAGCCACCTGCCATCTTCAGCTATAAAATATTCCATAGTATGCACACCAAAATATTCAATTGTTTATGAAAAGCACACTTGCATAGCAGCTACAAGTAAGAAAATTAGTTCAGCCAATAACAACATTAAGGTAAAATAATCCTTATATCTAAGTGCAATTACAGCAGATCTCGAAAGGAAAGAAAGAAAGAAAGAAAGAAATTTTATTAGAGTCTTTGGAAGACGATGGGTCTATGAGACTGAAAGAAAACCTGATACAAATCACAGTAAGGGTGGAGCTACTGAAACGAGCATCATCACCCGTGCTGAATCCTAAGTCTGATCATACATAATCAAATACATCTGGATGTAACAATGAAAAGAAAAGGACTGGAGCGGAGCGGAATCCTCCGTATGTCATGTCGCCCTGGCTGGTGCATAGCCGGTGATGGGACGCTGGCGCCCGTCAAGGGGTGCCGTGCGTCTCGGTCTCCTGGACGAGGCTCGACGCAAGACCTGAGCCACCGTGACTCCCGTGATGAGACGATTTTTCTACTTACTACAGCAGATCACGGGAGTAGCACCACAGAATATCCTCCCAGCCAAATCCTTGCTAGAGCGTGAGAGCTCTCAGAGAAATCGAAAATCAAAATCACGTGAAGGTCCATTCTCCTTCTCTCACTAACTCCAGCAAGCCCCATCTCCCTAGATGGATCTAGATGCCACATGTCATCATCATAGGGCCTTTCCTAATGCATCTTTTCACCCCTCTCATGGGATACTTTAATTTCCTTTGCCCCTACGCACATTGCTTGCATTAGGCCCTTGGCCTTAGATCCACCTAGTCTGGTGCTATCAGCCCTCACCCAGGACCTTGACATTAATTCCCTCCAGATCATTTACATGAAGCGCAAACAAATATATTACAAACGTAGATCCTTAAGGGAAATGTTGACTGATTCTTCCGAGGTCATGCTACCTCGGCTAGAGCGTAACATTCCTTCCCTCTTTAGACATCAGCGTCCTCGATGATAAAGTCTGGAAACACTCTCCGCAACTGGTATACGGATTCCCAGGTAGCTTCTGATAGAGGCAGACCATGCCATGCAACCAACACCGTGGGTATCTTCCGATTACACACTTGCATTGTTCCTCGGTCCAGGATTCTTGTTAGTTTGCGCCTTGCATTATCCTCTATCTCCTGAAAGAAAACCACACCTTCGATTAGTGAGTCACCAGTATGCAAAAATTTCTTTAAACGAGAAACATGAAACACTGGGTGCACCTTGCAACCCTGTGGCAATTCTAATTTATAGGCTACCTTGCCTATTCTCTTTAGAATTAACCACGGCCCACAGTATCGAGGTGATAACTTAGCACACTCTCCTGAAGTTAACGACTTCGAGTGCGAAGCAACTCTGAGAAAAACTTTTTCTCCTTCCTTAAATTCTCTTATAGACCGGTTTTCATCCGCATACGCCTTGGCTCTATCCATAGCCTGGCGGATATTAGCTCTCGCAAGTGCTAGCATCTCCCGCATCTGAACCACAAAGTTCGCGGCACTAGGCACTCTCTGAGATATTCCAACTGTAGTTGGATTTGCTGGTCTATAGCCATAATTCAATTCAAACGGACTAAACTCCGTAGAGGAATTTCTATCATTGTAGGCAAACTCTAACAATGGCAACCACTTGTCCCACGTATGTTGCCTCAATGACACATATGCCCTCAGCATATCCTCTAAAATCTGGTTGACTCTCGCCGTCTGACCATCCGTTTCAGGATGATCCCCACTACTCATTCCCAACTCAGTCCTTAGTGTCTCAAATACCGCTGTCCAAAAATGACCGGTAAATCTGACATCTCCGTCTGACACTATGGATCTAGGCAATCCATGCACACGAAATATATGTCTAATAAACAAATCCGCCACTTGCGGGGTACTAACAGACTCTCTAGTCGGAATGAAGTGAGCCATCTTAGTTAGACGATCAACCACCACAAGGATAGAATCATATCCACCTTGTGTCGTAGGCAGCCCCACAATAAAGTCCATGGAAATGCTCTCCCACTTAGTGGTATCTCCAAGGGCTGTAAAAGTCCGGGTGGCTTCACCCGCTCGGCCTTGCTTACCTGACACGAAAAACACCATGTCACATATTCATGAATATGCTTTTTCATCCTTGGCCAAAAGAACTCTCGCTTCACGAGATCATATGTCTTCTCGACTCCTGGGTGTCCCGCACATGGGCTATCATGGCACTGTCGAATGACTCTCTGCCTGAGATCATTCTGACTAGGTACTACAACCTTGCCATTTCTTTTCAGCATACCATCCCTTATGGTATATCTTGCATATGTTTGGCCTTTTCTGGATGCCAGGTCATCCTTTTCTTCCCCCGGTCTAAACACATGAACTTTAGGCCATAAGCTCTGGACAAACTCATCCACCTTTTGAGTTTCTCTAATCTCGGTCATTAGAGCACTCTCTAATACCGTAAAACTCATATTGTGCATAATGCGAGACAACGCATCAGCAACCTTATTATCCTTCCCTCTTCGGTACCGAATCGTCAAATTAAACTCCTGTATGAGCTCTGCCCATCTAGCTTGGCGGCCCCTCAAGTCAGGCTGTTTACAAAAATGTTTCAGAGTATCATGATCCACATCCACATAAACCTCTGAACCATACAAATAATGCCTCCATGTTTTCAAAGCATGGATAGTAGCATACAACTCCAATTCATGAGTTGGCCAATTTCGCTGAGAGGGAGAAAGCTTCTTGCTTTCAAAGGCTACTGGCCTTCCCTCTTGAAGGAGAACTGCTCCTACCGCAATGCCACTTGCATTGGTTTCCAGGAACAACGGTTTCTGGGGATCAACTATTTTTAACACCGGTCCTGTGACCACATCTTATTTTATGGTGTTAAAACTTTCTTGTTGATTCCGTCCCCATATAAAAGGTACTTTATCTGAGGTCAGATCAGTCAATGGCAATACTATTTCGGAATATCCTTTGATATGCCTTCGATAAAATTGGACAAATTCCAAGAATGATCGCAAAGCGGTCAGACTCTGAGGGATTGGCCAAGTTAGTATCGCAGCCACTTTCTTTCGATCCATTTCTACCCCCTCTGGAGTAATCCTAAATATTCAAGCCTAACCATACACAGTATAGTTTTCTTTTTATTTACATAAAGACTCGCCTTCCTCAAAGTACTGGGCACTTTTCTTAAGTGTTCCCGATGCTCAGTAATACTTTTACTGAATACTAGAATATCGTCAATAAAATATACTACAAACTTTCCGATATACGAACGTAGTAAATCGTTCATAAGCATGACGAATGTAGCTGGAGCATTGGTAAGTCCGAAGGGCATTACCAAAAACTCATAATGACCAAACCTGCTTCTGAAAGCGATTTTATGCACATCCTCGGCTCTAATCCGGATCTGATGGTAGCCACACTTAAGATCTATCTTGCTGAAAATCACGGCTCCATGTAATGCATTTAGCAAATCATCAATCCGAGCCATCGGATACCTGTGCTTAACAGTGATATTATTCAATGCTCTGTAATCTATACAGAGGCGAAATGTATCATCCTTTTTCTTCTTTAATATCACTGGCGAAGCAAAGGGTGAGAAACTTGGTTGAATCTTCCCCAACTTGAGGTATTCTTCCAGTTGTCTACGCACCTCCGCCTCTTCAGTAAAACTCATTCTATAGGGAGGTCTATTTACAGGTTCTACCCCCGGGGTCAGTTCAATCTTATGCTGAACGTTCCGCTCTGGAGGTAACTCATCCCTAAAACATTCAGAGAACTCCTCTGCTATTAGATTAGCCAACTTGGCCATCTCACCACTTTGAACAACATCAGTGCTAGCCGAAGAATCATCAACCGGCTCTACCGATGCGTTGCTGCGGGCCTAGGTAGGATGTTATCAGGTGCACTCGTTACTAGCTTAGCAACAAACACACATAACAAACAAGGTACTGACCTCTGAGAAGATCCCGCTAGCTGAATCTGCATCTGTTCCGCTCTGGGACTTCCCTCCATTTCCACGTCGCATTCTAAGACTACCATCTCAGCCATCTGACGATCCTTATTTCGTGGACAATCCTTCCACTGATGAGGCTGAAGGCAACCAAAACACAAGCCTTCCCTCCTCGCTTTTTCTCTTTGCTATGGGTTTAAGGGAGACTTTGACCAAGCCCGCGCTGCCATTGGTGTTACTTTCCTCTTCACTCCAATGGTGGTACTTGATTTAGGAGTTTCAGCTGGTTTCGCCTGCTTGGCTTGACCACTCGGCTGAGAACCACTCCCTTTACTAATCCACTTCTTCTTAAACCCAGGTTTCTTCTGGTACCCATACTGGGTTCCGACCTGCGCAAACCCACTTGGCCTGCTGCCCTTGGCATCTTCATAGTTCAGGGCTATGGCTATTGCATCATCCAACGTGTTCGCATACTTAGCTCGAACTTTTATTTTAATCCGATCATTCAATCCAAATATAAAATCTTTCACTTGGATTGATTGAGGTAGGGGTTCATCAACCTTCATTACGCTCTCTCGAAACTTATCAGTGTATTCCGCCACTGACAAATTTCTCTGACGAAGGTTTCTATACTGATCCCAAGCTTGGGATGCTTCGTCAGGAGGTAAGAAGTGTTTTCTGAATTCTCTTTTAAACCCCTCCCAAGTAGTGGATGCTATACCATCTTTCTGTTTCTTAATCCACCACCTATCGGCTGCCTCACTAAACACGTGGGTGGCCTCGCGGATTTTCTTGATATCATTTCTGATTTCACAAATGACGAACGCCTCGTCCCATTTGTGTAACCAGGTCTCAATGACATCAGAACTACGGTCATTCATCCGACCAGAATACTTTTCCGGCCTATAATTGGCAATATTAGGTACTTTAGCCTTCCTAGGCTCAACCGTATGGACATTAGACTCCGGTTCCATTGGAGCCTTTCCTTTCTCATCTCGAGAAGGTACGGCAGACATACTGTGTATCACTCTTCTAAGTTCAGACTGCCCTGCATTTGCCTGTAACTGTTGCGCTAATAACTGCTGCAAGGCATCCTCAAGTAATGCAATCCTGCCAGATAAGGTGTGAACTACTGGGCACGACACCTGCTGGGTCGGCCGGACTCCTGACTCTACAGGGTCCATCCTGGAAGCTCCTTCTTCTGCTTCCATTCAGGTCAATGGGTGTTTTGCTTTTTTTTTTTTTTTAATAAATAAACACCGCTAGAACACTGTATTTACAAACCGACACAATTCCCTATACTAGGGAATACCTGCAATCTGACAACTATACTGACTAGGTAATTGACACAGGCATATATCCAAATACCGCCTTTCCCTATACTAGGGAAATTCCTGCAAACAAACTGACTTTATCACAAAGGCATATGCACAAGCATAATCTCCCAGATTGCCCACAGGAATTTGAAGAAGTCAAAAAAATCCCAAGTCTGCTATGTACCCTGCTATGGCATCGAACCTTCATGCAGACTAAATATTCACGAGAACCTCTTCATGCAAGCGGAGCATCAACAAAGACTAAGCTCGGGAAAAAAAAACACAGAATTGACAAAAGCCAAAGAAAGCTCCCTGGTTGTTCGCTCCTGCCACCCGATTTGATACTGTGCCAGATCACGACGCCGGATATCAACACTCGCAAAATCTGCAACCCCTGGAGTCTTCACGTAGCGCAGATATACCACTTGGAACAGTAACCGGAGATCTTTGCTTGTCTGTAGAGCTCTGCGCTCACATCCTTGCAACGAGACCTCAAAACGACAGCTTCACCAACGCCCAATACACCTTTGGCCTTCGCTTTTGTGCGTGATCCAGCCCATTACTGCTCATCAGCCCACCCAACCTTCAGGCTCGTCAGCCCGCGTAACGATCTTTTTCTAATTCACACTTGTGAATTAGCCAGCGGAAGAACAGAGCGTCCAATACGTAGCCACGTCTCTAACGACAACACCACGCTCATGGGTTATTATCACACTTCCCAAATCCTCCGTATTCTTTGCCTGCGCGTCGCCCATCCACGACAGGCGCTGAAGCTATCAGGAACTAATCCTGCACTCCTGTAGTTGAGTAAAAATATCCTCACGAGAGATTGCTGCGACTTCAATTCGTCGTAACTCAAGGTCAGGCCCAGCATGCACAGTAGCTTTAGATATCACCCAGGCAGACTCACTTTCACCGTCGGCTCTGATACCAAATGAGACGATTTTTCTACTTACTACAGTAGATCACGGGAGTAGCACCACAGAATATCCTCCCAGCCAAATCCTTGCTAGAGCGTGAGCTCTCTCAAAGAAATCGAAAATCAAAATCACGTGAAGGTCCATTCTCCTTCTCTCACTAACTCCAGCAAGCCCCATCTCCCTAGATGGATCTAGATGCCACATGTCATCATCATAGGGCCTTTCCTAATGCATCTTTTCACCCCTCTCATGGGATACTTTAATTTCCTTTGCCTTTAGGCACATTGCTTGCATTAGGCCCTTGGCCTTAGATCCACCTAGTCTGGTGCTATCAGCCCTCACCTAGGACCTTGACATTAATTCCCTCCCGATCATTTACATGAAACGCAAACAAATATATTACAAACGTAGATCCTTAAGGGAAATGTCAACTGATTCTTCCGAGGTCATGCTACCTTGGCTAGAGCGTAACACGTGACTTGAAGAGCAGGAGCTAAAGACAAGACAGGGGTGTGTTTACCACCTCTCGCACATATTTATTTATCTGTTTAGTCATTATTTTAAGAAACATGTTGAAAGAAACAAGGAAAGAAAGTTTATTAAAGTCTTGAAAAGTCTGAAGGGTCTAGGAGACTAAATAAGCCAGATACAATGCCTTGAATGGATGGAGCCACTAAGCTAGCATCCGCACACAAGCACAAACACTAGTACTAAATATCTCAGCCCATAGAGAGGATGGGAACTGCGGTATGTATCATTGTGGCGATCCTCTGTATGTTGTCTGAGGAACCAAGTCCATCGAGCGGTGAGAATGGATAAGAGGGTCTCAGTAGAAAGAGGCTCTGGCGGTAATCAGTGCTGCGCGGCGGCATGAGACTCGTGATAGAGAGCTGACGTCGGTCAATCTGCGTGGCCCGCTGTGGTCTCCTAGCCTGGCACTCCATCAGACAAGTGCCATTGTCACCCCCATCGGCTGCATCCCTGGTCTAGCGAACCTGTCTAGTTCTTCATTGACATTCACCTTACGAAAATGTTATTAACCGCAAGCCATGTTGCTGCAGCATGGGCATTTTCCAAGCCTCATATGTACATCAACACACTAATGGGTCTGTCTCTAAGCCTTGGCTACACCGTCTCCCTAGGGATTGCTGGTCCGTGCTGTCTCACTGTAAAATCTTTGTGATCACGCTTGAGTGGCATCTAAGTGAGCCCCTTGATCTCGTCTATGTGCCCTGAGAACTCATCTCTATGCCGTATGACCTCACGCCACCCGTTTCTGATCCGAATGAGCCAAGAGAGTGGAGAGGGGTCCAAATTCATCTCTGACAAGACAGAGGTGCCAACCACGAATCGCATACTACATAGATCATCTGAAAGCAAAGTGCTCCTCTAACTCAATCTCCTGTAGATCACATAAGGTGTATATGCATAATCGGTGTGAGGAAACACGGAATTACCCGGCCGAAATCCTCAAAGAGTAGGGGAGATGGATCCATATGTATCCTCAAAGAGTAGGGGAGATGGATCCATATGTTAGCCTGCCAGGTCGATGAAGCCCTCCTCTTATATCCGTAGGTAGTGATCTCTATAGAAGTTGAGCTTCACAGGAAGCTTCCTAGGGGCTGGCCTAATATGTGTGTAGCTGTATGAGATACTCCCAAATAACTTAGTTAGCCTCGTGATAGGTGAGGGGAATAGAGAGGGTCTCAAGGCTATACAGAAAGGGAAGCAATCTATCCATGTGGAGTCCTACGCTCTCACACCATCTACTTGTATACGGGCATACCAACACCTCTGATCACCCTCAGCTGCTAATGTCATGGATGAGGATAGGGCCAGCCATGGTAACCTTTGTCGGCCTAACATTGATGAACCAAAATCCCTACTTGGTAAAGGTACGTGATCAACTGGAATGCTACGTCAAGATGCAGTGGAGGGACCCCGAACTCAAAATAAATAATCTGGTTTGGGATTAATGGCTTACTGCAGATTATCTATTGCCAATAAGAGAACCTTGAGCCTCTCCACCGGAGCCCAGCCAACCTCTGATAGATTAGGCGCCCAACATGGATTGTCATAGATGCCTGTTGGGGGGACCAAAGAATCAAAGAGAAGAGACTTAGTCTATTGCTCAAGCCTAGCAAGCGTGGCGTGCCCCTTGCTCAAGCAGGCATGCATCACTGGTCTCATCATGAAAATCAGACCAAAGAAAAGAGCCCCAAATATGTGTAGGATGTGACAACCTGCACTAGTAATGCTCTTCTTGTACACTTTTTATAGCCATTGGTGTCAAACATCCAGCTTTGAAGCCCCACAACGACTGAGCCAAGATTATGATGGATTAAGTATTGAATTCATTGCATGTGGATTAAATACTCTGGCACTTGTCTTAGCACAGCTTTTTAACAAAGTGGCTCGCACTGGGTTCCCTCACACCTGTACCCTTAACATTGTACTCCCATTCACAAGGCAAGGGGGGCCATGAGCCAAAAACTACAAGACCATTATGATTGGGCATGTCATGTCCAAAATCTATGCATCATTGCTCGAAACAGAGGTTAGCCGGTTTGCAAAGCTCCAAGGACTTAAGGCAAATGGACAGGCAGACTTCCAGACTGATTACGCAACTCTAGATTACATGCTTACAGTCAAAGGTTATCTTTGAGGAGGCAAGAGCACGAAGACAAAGGGTTTATTGCTGTTTGTGGATTTCTGCAAAGCTTTTGACACAATGTCGAGTGCTCGCCTCATCTAACAATTGTAGAACCTAGGTATGGTCTAGGAGATCATTTGGTCAATCATGGCACTCTATGAGAAAGAAAGAAAGAAAGAAATTTTATTAGAGTCTTCAGAAGACCGATGGGTCTATGAGACTGAAAGAAAACCTCATACAAATCACAGTAAGGCTGGAGCTACTGAAACGAGCATCATCACCCATGCTGAATTCTAAGTCTAATCATACATAATCAAATACATCTGGATGTAACAATGAAAAGAAAAGGACTGAAGCGGAGTGGAATCCTCCGTATGTCATGTCGCCTTGGCTGGTGCATAGCCAGTGATGGGACGCTGGCGCCCGTTAAGGGGTGCCGTGCATCTTGATCTCCTGGACGAGGCTCGACGCAAGACTAGAGCCACCATGACTCCTGTGGGACGTATCCCGGGTCTAAACAATGACGGGAGGTCCCCCAGAGTGATCTGTGTGTCCCCTCGATGTCTCGTGTGTCGTGTTGCGATCGTCGAGTCGGGGTCTCTATCACGTCTGCGGCTAGAGAATGGACGATCAATGTCACTCGATGGGAAGAACTCTGTGATCTTGCTCTGAGAGATGTCTGATGATGTGGCCAAGCCCCGTCGCCTGAGTAAGTACTCTCTGTGTCAGACCCCCTCGTAAATGAAGGCCGCGAGGAATCTCTGATCTGGGTAGGCGAGGAATCTCGAAAGGAGCCCAAAGCCGTCTATGAAGAGGCAGTGGTAGCGACCTCGGATCTCGTAGTACACTGGGCACCTGAAAATAAAATGCTCCTCCGACTCAGCCTCCTGACAGTCGCACAATATGCATAAGCGATGCTCCCTAGAAATCCCCTTTGCTCTGCCGCTCTCTATGCCGAGGCGGTGTGATGATACCCGAAACTTTCCGATGGAGATCCGTAGTGAGTGAGGCATATGAAGCTCACTGTACCCCGGTGGTGTGATGAATCCCTCCTCCAAAATATGAAGACAATAATCTCTCTAGAAACTCAGCTTCACTGGAAGCTCCCTCGGCTCCAACCAGGTCCTAAAGGTGTGTAGCTGCAGGAGATCCTCTCAAATGACCTGGTTGGTGTGTGGGTCGATCGGGATGGTGGGTGGGAGTACCTGAGGGGCATCTAAACTGTACTGAAAAGGAGGTATCCTATCGATGTGAAACCCTAATCTCACAAACCATCTGTGAGTCCGTGAATACTAGCATTGCTCGTCTCCCTCTGCTGCCAACCTCATGGAGGAATCGAGAGCCAACCATGGCAACCTCTGTCTCCCTGATGTGCAGTCCCCATATGATCTAACCCGATGTAGATATGTGATGGTCTGAAAGGCTACATCTAGCTGGAGTGGAGAAGCACCAAACTCGGCCTAAATGATGTGATGTGGTACAAACGGTTTCCCCCGGATCATCCGTGAGAGCATGAGGATTTGCAAGTGCTCCACCCATGTCCACTCTATCTCTGACATGTCAGGCCCCCAACAAGGACTGCCATACATACCGACTGGTCGGCGGACCAAGGAGTCAAAGAGAAGAGCCTTGGTCCAAGGGTCCTGAAAGTGGTAGTGGAAGCATTGTCTCTCTAGTCGAGCCAGTGAGGCATATCCCCTACTCAGTCTAGCCTGCATCGCTCGTCTCATCGTGAAGATTGGGCTGGAGAAGATGACCCCCATGAGGATACGATCTCAACTGGTGACCCACCGAAAGTGAACTGCTTCCATTCCATGTTTACTCGAGAGGTGTTAAAGGTCATGACCTTGGTCTTGCCAAGGTTGACCTCCAAATCATGGGATAAACAAAAAGCCTGCAGTGCATCCAGGTGTCGCTGGAGCCCCTTGGGTGTGGACGACAAGAGTGCCACGTCATCTGCATAAAGAAGAATCCTAATGATGATCTCGGCAAGTGAGCAACCGGTCCCTCCGAACACCCCCATGAAAGTCTCAAGCTCATCGATGTAGAGGCCAAACAGAATCGATGATAAGGGACAACCCTGTTTGACCCCTATGGTACTCAAGATCTCATCTGTCCAACTTGCGCCTGTTCGAACTCGGCCTGAGACTCTCTCATAAAGTGCCATGACTACCCATATGATCTCCTGATCAAATCCCAGTGTCTATAGGCGTATGATGAGACAAGCTCGAGGTACTGTGTCAAAGGCTTTGCGGAAATCCACAAAGCAGCAATATACCCTCTCCTTTCGTGCTTTGGCCTCCTCAATGATGCTCCTGAGTGTGAGTATGTGATCCATAGTCCCATGGTCTCGCCTGAAACTGGCCTGACCCTCTGCTCTGAGCCCTCTCATCTCTACGAACAGGCTGACCGACGCATCCAATACAACTACATAGATCTTGGACATCACATGTCCAATCATGATAGTCCTGTAGTTACTCGGGTCCATGGGATCCCCTGCCTTGTGGATGGGGGTGATGGTGTTGAGTGTCCAAGTGTAGGGGAAGCCAAGGCAAACAGCGTCATTGAATACCTTTGCTAGGATCGGGGCTAACGTGTCAATCCCATATGCGATAAACTCAGTGCATATCCCCTCGTGATCCTTAGCTCGGCCATTGTGCAGTTTCAATGTCGCGTCCTTGACTCCCCCTCTGGTGAACAACGTGCAAGTGGTGGGGCGAGGTGTGTGTATGAGATATGGAGTGGGCTGGTGTGGGACATCATAAAGATGGTGTGCATACGTGTGCCAGACTCTCGTGTCGGTGAGGGGTGATGGAGACCTACGCTCAAGGAATCTCCGCCAAAAATCCTTAGAGTTGTTGCTGTACAAGATGTGCAGCAGCTCCTTATTTCGACAAAGAAATGCCTGCTTCTTCCGACGTACGAGACGTCAGTACTTGTGTATCGTGTCTGGTGTGTTCGGGAGGTGACATCTGGTTTCAAGTCGGAGCTGTCGGCGATAAGCCTTGCACTCCGCATCGTACCAATTGTTGCAGGGTACAGAACCAAGAGGTGGTGGTCTAGTGGACCGTGTGGTGTGGGGAAAGATTTGGAGGGCAGCCTCGTGGAGTGTGCGACTAATCAGGGGAGCACGGTCCTCTATGAGTGGTATGTGATCGATGTAGGTTAGGAGTCTGTTTAGGCGTCCAAAGTAGGCCGGTGAGAGGCTGTGATCAAAGTGTATGTCGTGGTAGGTGTCGTGCTTCCTATGTGGTGTGTGTGGTGTGGCTAAGCGTGGGGTGGCGATAGTGAAGAATAGGTATGTGTGATCAGCTCCTGGAGGGAGTGGTGCTACGATGAAGTCGGTGATACATGAAGTGAAGGTAGGGGATCCCATGATGTAATCTACGACACTAGTGCCCCCCCGTGTGGGAAGCAAGTAAAACCACCTGAGGAGGGCCATAGGTCAAGCCCGTTGTAGATGATGAGATCATGCATCCTGCCCAGATCAAGGAGCACGTGTCCATATGGTGAAACATGCCCGTGTCGGTCCGACGAGGTCCTGGTCATACCTACTCCACCATCTAGGTTCATGTCTGGTAGCATGATAGAGTCGTCTCGAAAGTCCGGGAGTGGTGCCAAGCGCGTGCTCATCCTAGCATTGAAGTCCCCAACAAGGAGAACTTCCTCGCGGGCTGAAAGGTCTGGGATATCCTGATGTAAGGGTGCATATGGCGATGTCTCACCCTCCTCTCGTGCCACTCTAGCAAAGTGGGATGTGTCTAGCGGGAAGTAGCATATTGCTATGAAAAGGTTACGGGTGTCTATGCATCGGATCCGGATCCACATGAATTGGGAGTGTGCGTCCTTTCTCTCAATGGAGATGGCTCCAGCGAGGGAAGACCTGTACAATACTACGACCCTGCCTGATCCTCGGACTCATGTATCCCTCGTCTCATCCCTAAAGGCTGACTCCCATGTGTAGCCACTGACTATCAGTAGTGGACGCTCTGGGCTCTGGTGTGTCTCCGTGTAAAAGACTATGTCTCGTCTTGTATAAGACTCCGAGAAGTTCCCTGGGTCTGACCATAAGGTACCATTACAGTTCCAAATGGTGTAGGCTAGGGTCTCAGAAACCTGAGTCTCATAGGCCCCGTCTCCCTAGGGGGTATGGGTGGGAGCCCAACGGGTGCCGGTCAACAACCTACCATCTCGGACCACAGCCCATTTCTCCTCCTTACGGGCAACATCCCACTGCTGCAGAAGAACTCGTCACTCCTCAATCTGTAGTGGTGTCAAATCCTCATCCAT
Organism: Dipteris shenzhenensis; assembly: GCF_047967505.1. Taxonomy (NCBI): domain Eukaryota; kingdom Viridiplantae; phylum Streptophyta; class Polypodiopsida; order Gleicheniales; family Dipteridaceae; genus Dipteris; species Dipteris shenzhenensis. Next base: position 1,710,967 of record NC_141614.1, on the reverse strand, counting down.
GGACAGGGTGGGATGCTCTCATAGAGCGGCTCGACGTCGGAGTGTCGCTAGTCGAGCATGTGAATCTCTGAAGCGAATGACTAGGAGCTGCTCTCGGTTGGGATCTCTCCCAACACGCTATGCTTCCTCTATGCCATGGTCGAGGATCCCCATGGTGGTGGTCACAAAGGTGATCGCCTCCACCATGGGCGTCGTAGTGGTGCTGGTGTTGTCTCGCGTGATCCCTCGTATCCGGATGTTGAGGGCCTTCGAAGCCCTCTACTACTGCTCCTGTATGGCGACTGAAACGGTTGCCTTTGCGGGCTCCCGTTTCGCAACGTCCACCCATCTAGTCGTCTCTGCTGCAGAGGGGGGGAGCTCACCGAGCAGCTCCTCCATCCTCCATCAATTGCAACTTAATCAAGGGCAGTCTGGAAATTTCTCACCGGGATCTCCATAGCCAGATAAGGGGCAGGACAGTAAATCACAGCAACCATGCCCCTTCCAAGCAATTGCGATTTGCTCCACACCTCTTGTTCTTGCCCTTGCTATTGTAACAGTTCTATTCCATGACCTTGATTTTACCAAGGTTGACCTTCAAGTCATGTGTTTTGTAGAAGGTATGAAGTGCATCCAGGTGTCGTTGGAGGCCCTCTGTTGAGGATGAGAGTGGAACAAATTATTTGCATATAGCAGGATTTGAATCAAGGAGCTTGTGAGAGCCCTACTGTCCCAATGAAAGTCTTTAGGTCGTCTATGTAGAGATGGCAAACAAGCTTGGTGATGATGGACAACCTTGTTTGACCCAATAGTGCTCATGATCTTCTCTGTCCACCCTGCATCCATCCAAACCCTACCTGAGACCCTCTCTCCATTTCTTCCCCTCCCTGCGCTTCCCTCTACCCGGGTCTCCTACCCTGTCTCTTCCACCGCCCTCGTCGCCCTCGCCTCCGCCTCTGCTGCCCACCTCTGCCACCCGCTACCCCTTTGCTACCCCCTCGCCACCCCCAACTACCCCCCCGCTATCCCCCCGCTACCCCCTCGCTACCCCCTCGCTGCTACCCCCCGCTACCCCCCCTCTGCTACCCCCTCGCTGCTACCCCCCCGCTACCCCCTCGTTGCTACGCCCTCCGCTACCCCTCACTACCCCCTCGCTGCTACCCCCTCCGCTACCCCTCGCTCAGCCCCCCCCCCCTTTTTTTTTTTAAAAACCCCACTTGCAGCTCCGACCCTTTTTAAAAAATAAAAATCCCAACAGCTCCGACCTCTTGCAAACCCTTCTTTGCCCGCTGCTGCCTCCCCCATAATGAAGGGAACAGGGGGATGAGGATAGGAGACTAGGTGGGAGACCCTTCGGTCCAAATTTGCATACGCGTGGAGATGGGGAAGGGGAACGGTGACAAGGGAAAAACACAAAAGCAACTCAGTCTAGAGGACTCCAACAAACGCAGCAACCGGAGCGGTTTGACAGTGGACAGCACCGCGGCCCAGAAGAAAGGGGCCCACACAAAGCCCATGTCGCTCACCACATCCTCGACCTCTATGGTTACCACCACTATTTCACCACCATCATCCGCCTCATCATCTACACCACCTCTCTCCTCCCCCTCTCCTACATCATCATCACAAGTCTCCTCTCTAGTAGCCTCACCACTGGCCCCACCGGCCACGGCTCCACAGTACTTTCCCCTCGTATCACCTCTATCTCTCAGTCAGCCACCCTTCATCACCTCGTCCGGCCTCGCTACTCCTACATACCACTCCCCCGCCCAGATCATGCTGTCCCCATCCTCAGTACAACCTCAGCAGCCCACCTTCATTCCAACGCCTCTCGAGATCCAGTTCCCACCTGGACCAGGACATCTTAGGCCCCCACCAGATGCTTGGGACTCCCTATTGGCTGAGATACACAGCATTCGGGCCCGTCAGGTAGAGCTGACACATTACACCCAGGAGCAAGCCTGCATTACACACGAGCAGGGCACCCTTATCCAGGGACTCAAACACGACATCACACAACTTCGAGAGGAGCTCGCTCTCTTTGTGTCTCCTTGATGTTTCTCTTTCAACTAATTAGCCCCAACATGGCCACTTTCCGTCTCTTTTGCTTACTTTCAAGAGCACTTGGTGGCATGGAGTTTCCTTCTCTTTGCCATTTTCTTGATTTGGTTGGCAACCTTACGTGCTTGAGCTTATGATGGGCTCTGTGGACCTCATTCTTTCCACTTCACACTTCAACACTTTCTCTCTGTTTATGCTTAAAACCTTCATTTGCTCTGTTTATTGATTTGCTCTGCAATTACTTGCTTCCACTCATTGCATGTTGTGCGGCGGCCTGTAAGCTGCCCGCGGCCTGTTTGCTCTCCCGCTGCCTCGCCCTGCCCTCCTTGCCTCGCCCTTGCCCTTGCCCTCGCTCTGCCTTGCCCCTCCTCCCTCTCCGCTCCGCCCTGCCTCCCCCACTCCGCCCACTTCCGCCCCCCACTCTGCCTCCCCCCGCTCCACCTTTGCCCTCGCCCTTACCCTCCGCCCTCTCTGCCTCCCCCTGCTCCGTCTGGACAAATATATGTGTAGCATCAAGGAACGTTTTCCTCTTTAGTCCTCAGGTTGACCAAACTTTCTCATCACACTCTCATGTGATGATGACTCGTTGCAGCTTGACCTACTCACGGTGCGTAACTTAACTCTCGTCGTCTGAGGTCTTTCCAGCTGCACAATCATCCATCAAGCCGCCTTCTACTATAGACATCCCATAGAGGTGCTTCCACGGTTGATTGCTTGGACCATCTTGTCTCCTTGCTTGCCTTCTACACTCTCCTCACAAGAACCACAGGCCTCCCCAATCGAGACACCCCCTACACAAGTCGTGAGCCCCTCCCATGCACATTGATTCTTCTAATAAGCACCTTTAGTAGAGCTACGGCCTGACCTCCTGTAGCTTCTCTTCTACTCACAGTGCATACAAATGCTCACGGCTCTCCCCAAACAATCTTCCTGTAAAGTAGCGACCCCAGCTTGCAGAATAAATGACCCTCCCGCTTCTTCTGAGCTCCTTTTGCAGTTGCCTCCTTCCAGCCAGCCTGCAATGTCCTCTCATGTGTGTCCCCTTTTTGCAGCCCGTCACCCTTCTGTGCCTTCGCGTTATGATACTACCTCGTGGCTTCTCCCCTGCTCACGGAGCACACGAAGCTCCCCCTATCATCTTCCTTCCTCCTCAGCTCATGCGCTCCCCCCTTGCTCATTGAACTCTCCACCCACCAAGCTCCTCTTCGTCCAGCCATCGTCTGGCTTCTCCTACGCGATCCTTCCCTGCTCAGCAGCTCATGGGCATCCGGCGCCCTTCATCTCCTTCAACCCCCGAGCTCACGTAGTGGTGACGACTCCACCATCCAAGAGCCTTCACCATCCATCAATCTGCGATCTGCTTCTCCCTCCTGGCCTGCAATCGACGCCTCTCCACCTGCTCTCCAAGCTCCCTCTCCCCTGAACATTCTCCTCTCCTCCTGATCGCACATCCCCAGCCAAAGGCCTCTCCTTCCCACACAGTCGCGACCCCCCCTCTCCCTTCCTCTATCGATCCTTTTGGTAGTTCACCTGCGAGCTCCTTCTGCCATCTCACCATCTAGAAGCTCCTCCTCTCGTTTTCGTAGCCACCTTTGCATGGATACCTTTTTTGATTATAGCCACGTCATCTTTGCCTTTTCACCACTCTCCACCCTTCCCTTCAAACTTTATACCAAGGCAATTAGTGCCTATACTCCAACCTTAGGCACCACCAATGCACATAACCTTCAAGCAAGCATTTGATGCTTGACAGCCACATATAACTGCACGTCCATGAAGCCCACAGACCATGACATGGATGCACACACAACTTGCAACATATCGAAAATCACTCGTGGCAAGATCAACACAGCACCGGACAACAATGAAAGACATTTCACCCCACACCAATTGCTCTAGAGTGCCTGATGCATACCATCTCAAGAAAATATATACATCAGTGTAGAGTCCTTTATAAGGGTGTCCATAGCTCAAAGCCACCACCAGCCAGCTATGTACATAGCTATGCACCTGCCCATCAGCATGCAGCAAGTGAAAAACATTTTTTCATTTTTATCCACACAACGTTGCACAGAGTACATATGAGTCATCTGAAAGCTTGTGCTGAGGCAAGTGGGCTCCAAATAGGCCAGCTAAGGGGCAAATAAAAACAGCTGCAAGCGAGATGAGGCCAGGGCAGGTGTCCTGAAGCAGAACAATGGTGCAAGGGAGGCAAGCTACTGAAAAAGAACTCATACAGAAATCTGTTCTCAGGGCGGATCATTTGTAAAACTAAACCAAGCATTTCTAAGGAGTACCTAAAGCATGGTTTCATTTGTAAAATTCCTGATGTACCTAACCCTTAGAACAAGTTTCAAACTAAACATGCATGGAAGCCAAAGGTCCCTCAGAATTTAAAGCAATTAATCTTGTAATAAGTTGATCATTTAACGTTCACACGTATGTAGATGAAATATGCTGTCATCATCAGTTCGTAAAGACAACTAAAATTTCATCCCTCACAATTTTTGCATTGTGTACCTACTCCCTAAAAGACAACAAAGCAAAATGAATGCATCAGGATTGCATAGGATAAAATGCCTTAATAGCAAACACCATCAAAGAATGACACTTTTAGATTGAAAAACACATTCAAAATACTCAGAAATGATCATGCAACATTGCTAGCTTTGTCCAGCCTAGAGTTCCTAAGTGATGGGGGGAAACGAATCCCCACCTTCCAATGGAAAACTTTTCTCAAATGCATTTGTTATTCCCACCTGATTAAGAGGAGCAAACACAAATTAGTAGAAACTTAGAAGCTTGAAAATTAGAACCGCAATAATGTTACAGTGTAGACACCAATATGTAGACACCAATACTGCTTAGTCCTGTCTGCAAGGCTTTCCTTAGGCCTCTATGAAAGCAAAGCATAGTACAAACTGGAAACTTGAAAAGAAGCATCTAGCAAGGTAAAACCAAATTTACATACTTTCGATGCGCCGTTTTTCCATGTTGAAAGAACCTGCAAAGCACTGTCACAATCCCCTGCCTTGAGATTTATTTCAAGCTGATCTAACACTGATCTCCAAGGATCAACTGTGCTCGAATTCGGCTTCAAGTCGTTACTTGCACTCACTTTGACTTCATGAGACCCCAAGACAGGTACTGGCCATTCATCCTTCTCTCGTATGGACAAAATCTCTTTACAATTCTTATCTCCTCGAACGATAGTCACAGTTCTCTCAGAAGCCACATTGTGCCCGCTTTGCTGATCACTCAGATCAATAAGCTCTGCTTTTGTTCCTGCCACAAGTCTCCTTTCTTTAAGTAAACCACCCTTGATTGAAGAAAGGTCCTCATCCACATTATGTAGATTATCAATACGTCTGCTTGTGCAATTTATTACAGCTGACCTGTCCGTCCCAAAATTATCTGCTATGGAAGATAAAGTCCTGGGATTCTTTGTCAGCAAATTATTTGGGTCACGCTTAGAACTTGTGTCACATGACCATTGTTGTTCTAGCATTAAATCTTCTGAAGCAGGATCGTGTCCTGATGCCAAATCTTCATACCCACTTGACCTGGAGGTCCTAACCTCAGGTGAAGGCCGAGGCACATCTTCAAGGTCAAGCCTCCTATCCCTTTTGTTAAAGGTACTTGGATTACTTCCCAGATAATCCCGGTTGCATTCTCTTTTTCTGGAGACTTGATAATCTGTTTTCTCCTTTTTCTTAATCATATTGCTCAAACTGCTAGCGTTTGTAATCCCCTTTTTGATATGTATAGAACTTACCTTGCATCCAAAGGAAGAGGAATCACTGCATGCATCCCCCTTCAGGAATCCCTTCTCCTTCCTTATCCTTTCTGAAGCAGTATTGTTTTTCATCCTTCCATCTATGATATCATCAAGTGATACATGGGAGGAAATTTGCCTTTCCTCGGAAGCCAAGCATATTGCATAACCTTGTGTCTTTCTGTCTATGGCACTATCACTTTTCTCTTTGAGTGAGTTTAGAACTCTGAGTCTTGGCTCAAACCCACTGGACCTCTGATCATCTGTTTGACTAGAAGGGCTTCCATCTTTCAAAATGTCTCTATTTGAGAAAGCCTTGCCCTTGACCTCATCTACACATGATCCCTTGGCTGAAGGACCCACACAAAACATGGGAGTAGATTTTTTAGATGGATTCCTGAATTTAGAGCTTTCCTCTTCAGATAGCAATGGCACTTCTCTCCCATCTTTGTTCAATCTCTGCACTTTCAAACTGGCAGTTTTGAACTGAGCTGTCCCTGAACCATCCAGCTTTTCTACATCCATAGGTGTCCTACCTGGTAAATCACATCGTTTATGGTTTGCAAGATTTAAACTGTCATAATTACCAACTGATAGCATATCCTTTTTCACCCCTTGCATTTTCAACGGTCTTAAATTGCTCTCTTTAACTGGTGGCTTCTCCAATGCAATGGTCTTCTCACAGTGATTACCCACAGTAGAAACAACTTTCATATCTCTCTTAATCTCTGAGGGAGCCAGAGAATGCCCAGATTTTTCAACTTGTGATTCCTGTTACAGGCCACAACAAAGAGCTTTTTAAAGGCTAAATAAGCAGAATGCACAACTAGCAGATCTTGTGTAAAAAAACTTGATTTTACAAAAACGTACAAAAAATGTTACCATGTTCATGTTATCAAGGATGTATTCAACAAGAACAGTGAAGTTATCCTGTGTAATCCAAGAATAAGCTTCCTCGATACTGCCATAAACCTGCAGGCAGAAGTTGACAGGATTAGACTCGGGCAAGTTAATCAACCAAGAGTGACATTCCAGATAATCTGAAACTCTTATGTACTTCTCTCCTGTAGAATTAAGTTGCTTGATCAACCCTTGAGGTCCTCAAAAAGAGGACCCTCTGTCTATAAATGAAATTATCGAAGTGTGTTAAGTGTCAGAATAACCAACAACCTAATGCTGGCTTGCAAGTGTGTTAAGTGTCAGAATAACCAACAACCTAATGCTGGCTTGCAGTGGCAGATGGAAGCGTAAAGACTATCTGCGAACCCACACCAGACAAATGCCTTAGTTAGCTAAGTTTGGTTTGAGACCCACATATAGGGTTCACCTATTCTTTTGTACTTAGAGTTCTTTTGGCATAAAATGACAAACTGAAATCTGTTAATGACCAGCAGGAAGCACTACAAAGAAGCTGTGTATAAGCAACCAAATTAAGGACTGCAAGTACATCGCTTCTATTGCAGGGTAGCATTGCCCCTAGAAGCTTGCCTTGATTATGAAATTAGCAAACTAGACAATGCACCCTTGTTAGTGGGCTTACATGGTCCAAGAGGACAGCTAGGGCAGTTAGTATTAGCCTAGTGCCCTGAGAGTGCTAGGTGCCCTAAGTGGACAAGCACCAATTTTGCAGGCGACCACTAGGCTTAGGGGTGGCAGCCTTCTAGTGCTCTGTCATGAGGACTCGGGAGATGACTGCAGTAGCTGGGTGGTGAGGAACCTCTGCAATCTTGTGGCTTTGAGAGTTCGTCAACAATCTACAAAGATCGTACATTGATATAAGAAGTATTGGAACCAGCCTGAGCAAAGGGTTATCTGTGTTGTTGCATCAGCATGGAGCAAGAGCAGCAGATTATTATGTCAACGTGCATGATGTGGTAGCTTTTGTCAAGGATTGCGTCAGGACTCAGTGGGCAGCTAATCTGCATTAGTGTGGAGCAAAGTTTGTTGGATAACAAGTCAAATGTGTGTTCGCTAGGATTATCGTTAATATTTCTGCAAACTACATAGACATCGATGAATGCCGTCTGGTATCCATTGCAAATACACAAACATGGAGAGGTGATACATGTACATATTATCATGTCTGTCTAGTGCAGTTAATAGACCTGGGCATATCTGATGAGTGATTCTCAACAGCAATCCAACAAATTTACACACAATGACACTAGTGACATATACAATCAATAATGTCCAACTTATGATGTGTGTGATCATCAACAGTAGACATCTCTAGATGTGGTGGCTGAGCATGTTGTTGAATTGTAGCTTCTCCCTCAGAAAGGAATCGCGCAGAAGGTAGCCACGTCGCCCAGCATTATAGAAGAACCGTGGACTGGTTTTTTGACGAAAACTACCCGAATGCTGCTCCAAATGAGCTCAGACTTGATGAGCAGCAAGGTCGTGATGTCGCCCAGCTCCCTCTGGAAGGAATTAGACAATGTAGCTCTCCACAGTGAGAACCAGGAAGAATGTTGTCGCAGCTTCTTGAGACAATGCCGCCCCGAAAATGGCGAGATAAAGCGTAGGGCTTGTTCTGCAGATTCGCCCTGCCCTTGGGAAGACTCTCCTGAAAGATGAGATGTTGAGAATGCAGGTTTGAAGAGAACTCTCACTTCCAAAATCGACTTTGGAAGAGAAGGTGGAAGATGGAGGTGAGGAAGAAGATGATGATGTGGCACCTAACTAGGGCTTAAGGAGGATCATAGGGCTCTGATACCATGTTGGTAAACTGAAAGGAAAGCATGGAGTGAACACAAACTCAGAATTCTTGCTTATGGAATGAAGAAAGGTGAGGTCCTTAAGTAGGCACCTCTTACATGATCACTGACATCACTGATGACCTCGGAGCTCCACAATCATCTCCTCAATCTGCTCCTAGATTCTCTCAATCATCCTATGTGGCTTCTACCACCACCTAACAGTGCTTATGGGCACCTAACTGTGCCTCTAGCACACACACATAGAAACCAAGGTGTGCCTGGGGCATACACCTTGAGATATCCCAACACTAATGCCCCTACCTATTTACCTTCCTCTCCAGTACAAAAGCCCTCTGAATTTCGACCTCTGCATGACGAATTGAAGCAGATTTCCGAGCTGCCTCTTTGGCCATGAAAGCTTGACTATGCAAGTCTAAGTTTGACTTTGGACAGTCAAAGTTTGACTGGTAGTTTGACCAAGATTTATTTTCAGTCTGCTATGCTCATTTTCTAGCATCTACTTGGTCATTTTTTGCTTAGACATCTTGCACAAATGTTGCTCTGACTAATTGCCTTATGCTTTGACATTTACTTCAGTCACATAGAGAAATCCAAGTCAAAGTATTCAAGTTGTTACTCTTTGAAGGATACTTTTTATTGCTCATATTTCACCTGTAAGAGAGAAGACACTGCCCAATTCTTGGGTTAGACCCTCTCATGGCTACCATATTGAATATGGACAAGTTCAATGGTAAGGGCTTCCACACATGGCAGATGAAGGTCAAGTTTGCATTAATGAGGGAAAACCTCTAGGGGCTTGTCAAACCGGCTTCAACTTCTTCTTCAACAGCCTCCAATGCTGGAGAATCCTCAGCTCTGACACGCCCAGCAAGAGATCCTGCTAGAGAGGAGAAAGCATATGGCATCATTGCTCTTGCTTTAGGAGATGACTATATTCATCACATCTCTGACTTAGAGTCTCCTTCAGAAGCTTGGCAGAAGCTTGACATTATTTTTGGTGCTAGCTCTCACATCTCAAAATTATCACTTAAGATTGCTTTCTTTGAATTGAAGATGGTTAGTGGCACCCCTTTAGCTGCCCATGTCAATTAGATGCGGAGTCTCATGACTCAACTTGCTTCTATCAACTCTCCTATCACTACAGATGATGCTATGGCAGTGTTGCTCAAGAGTATGCCTGAAGATTATGATCATGTTACCACTTTGAAAAATCTTCCTAATTCTAATCTTGAAGGTCTTATCTCTGCTCTTCAAGAAGAAGAAAGGCACATGGAACTCCGGAAAGGCAATGACACAGCCTATGCCATAAAAATCCAGAAGGGCAAGTTTTCACCTTGCAATCATTGTGGGAAGACTAATCACCTCTCAAAAGACTGCTTCAAGATCAATCCATGCAAACACTGTGGCAAAAACAATCATCATGAAAAGTTTTGTAGAGCCAAAAAGGAAGCAACTTCAAAGTGAGAAAATGCCAATCTACTTTCAGTTGATGTGCCTCCACAAGATGAGGCATCCCATGAAGATTATGCTTTTTGAATCATCTCCATATATGCTCCAGATCTCTCTTTTTTATGTTGAGTCAAGGTACTCAGCCTGGATAGTCCTCCAAAATGAATGAAATAAACTATTGTGTTTTGTAAACACCTCTGGTCACCATATGATGTAGGCCATGTGTATGTGTTTTTGCTCCATGGTACCTCCTACAGACATTGTGTGCATGTATATGCAGGGGAGATAACCATTGGAAGGTCTTTTGTATCCCTTTTGTTTACCTTACACCCATGGGAACCATTGCTAGCTTGAGATCCTAGCCATTGATAGATCCATGACCACCATGAGATGGCATGTGACACCTTGTGCTAGCTGTATCCTTGACATAGCCTGAGGCATTCCCTTGAGGGGGGGTATGTTGGGATATCTCAAGGTGTATGCCCTAGGCACACCTTGGTTTCTATGTGTATGCTAGAGGCACAATTAGGTGCCCATAAGCACTGTTAGGTGGTGGTAGAAGCCACATAGGATGATTGAGAGAATCTAGGAGCAGATTGAGGAGATGATTTTGGAGCTCTGAGGTCATCAGTGATGTCAGTGATCATGTAAGAGGTACCTACTTAAGGACCTCACCTTTCTTCATTCCATAAGCAAGAATTCTGAGTTTGTGTTTACTCCATGCTTTCCTTTCAGTTTACCAACAATTAGTACCTTGACAACAATTCATGAACCGATAATGTTAGTTGGACGTATGAAGTGGTTCACAGGTTTTGAGTAAAATTTTCACTTTTATATATCTCATCATTTGTAGGCTATGCGATTCACCATTTGTGCACATCGTTTGTAGGCCATGCGATTCACAATTTGTGCACATTGATATGAGTGAATTCAATTGGAACACTAGAATTCATTTGTGAATTCCAGCCGGATGAATAGAACGAAATAAGTCTAATAGCCTAAATACTGTTTTCAAGACATAATTGGTTTCACAACCTGAATCTCATCATTTCACAATAAAAAGATTTGCAGGTTCATTTCTCAATTTGATCATGATTTTTAAAAAAAATCACAAAGACTAATATAAAATTTTGATTTGCTATAGTTACAAACTTTATCTTAATTGAACTGTACAGCATACCTTAAAAAGCCCCTGGTTTCAGGCATTGATTGGTGGGATTCTGTCATTTCTTTGATATTTAAATTTAACAAAATCTGGCATATAAATAGACAAAAGATATGTTAATAACTTCATATAGTTTGAATTTTTGGTGACAGTTCTGAATTTTATGTGCACATTTTCACCATGCAATCCTGTCATGCTCTCAAAGCTGGTGCTGAGAGATCTTTCAAGGAAGTAGGCCAATATGTGGATGATAAACAAAATACACCCATGGCAGCTTCTCGTGCTCATGAGCCTGACCCAAACAAAATGGCTAAAAAGAATGAGGATTTGTAAGGTATACCTTATTGAGAGTCTCAATGTAATTTTAGGGTTCATAGTTCTATTTTTTAGGTTCCAACATGAAATTGGCACCATTGCCATTCTATACTAGTGGCATTCTTTGCAAGTCTCCTATGTGCAATAATTATATTGAGATGAATTTTTCCCTGATCTACCGTAAACATTTCAAAGTTGAATTCACCCTTTTAGTGTAGCATGGAACTGGTGCCAATGTACATTTTATTGACACAAATCTATTACTTAAAGCATTAACATTTTTGCCAATCTTTAGAATTTATTCTGATTTTTTTTTTAATAGAATGATACTGGTACCAAAACTTACACATGAATCTTGATTATTGTTCCAAGTCTTTCACTTTACAACTTAGAAATTCCAATTTTCAAATTTTATTTATCGCAACAATGGAGATTGGCACTAGTGCCACTCTCAAGGACCTCCTATGAGAGAGTTGATTGGTATTCCATGAGGATGAGACAAATACCAAAAGTTCACAAGCAATCAAGCAAACGGCTTAGTGGAAGAACATATCCATAATGGAGACAGCAAGGGCAATCCTCAACAGCAACAGGCTTTCCAACTGTGTTTGAGCTGAAGCAGTACATGTTGCAGTGTATCTACTCAATCAATGTTTGGCAAAACCACTCAAGGGAAAGAGCCCAATGAAGCCTAAGCATTTAAGAACTTAGGTTCTATGAGCTATATGCATGTTTAAGATGAGCATAGGACAAATCACATTGCAAAGAGTCAAGGATGCAGCTTGAAAGAAAACAGGGAGGCTTACTAGACTGTCATGCCCTCCCACAAATATACAGGTAGGATGCACACACAGTGAGTTGCTGCAAATGGAATGCCGATCAATGCTATAATGGATGCATCAAACTGGAAATGCAGTGATTGACTACAATTACACAATGAATCTCAAACATAGCAAACCCTAGATGAGGAGGTGTGAGGAAGAAGCCTCCTGGAGGCTTCTCATAGAAGCCAGGGCTCCAGACCCCATCCTACATGCCACACTGACAGTGTGTGACGAATCAAAATAATCACACATGCCATAGATGCAATACATGTATCTGATTTGCTGCACTAGAGTGAGCGACATGGTGATGCATGCCTTTGTGACACTGGCAAGGCACATTAGATAGACCAGTTGATTCATCCTTCATCCATGATTGATGTATGTGGGACTTGCCATATCATGGCCGCTTACAAACCTCTAAACCTTGTCCATGACATAACATCATGGATGTCCTCACCTAGCACCTAAGGGGCACTTTTTTCCTCATTGAGGTTTTCTCTCCTTGATCACAATTAGTGGTTGAGTGAGTTGGTAGAGTTAGTTGCTTGTAAAGGTTCTAACCTAGTTAGGGTAAGACCCTAGGTTTTAGGTTTTTGTGCCCTTGTACTTCATTTCAGCATATTATTCTCAACACAACAGTTCAGTGAGTTGTTTCTCCCCCGCAGCTGTGCACCTCGTTTTCATTTCTCACAAATTGGTATCAAAGCAGGTTGCCTCTTGCTCCCTCGCGCCTCCCCCACCATCAGGAAGAAATTTTGTCATGAAAAATCTTGTGAAACACTGCTAGAAAACTCGTTTTCAGTCAGTTTCCTTCAGATTTGGCATTGGGAGAGCTAGAGCTGCTCTACAACAGGCTGCCCTTGATTTTGTGAAATTCACCTACAGATTTGCAGATTTCGAGGTGTCTTAGCTGCTTGTCGATGCACAGAGGATTGCAAGGGACAAAAAAAAAGAGTCTGCCATAACAATTGCAAATTCTTCACATCTGGGTGCCTTTAAGGATAATACAACCCAACTTTGTATAGTATGATTGGGCATTTTTCACTTGCAATTATGATGCCTCTTCGGAGTTTTACTCATTCGGTGTTAAATGAGACTACTGATATATGGTACTTTGATAGCAGTGCAACCAAGCAGATAAGGCCTTCTTAAAAGAGAGAATAGAGGCAAACTAGAGGAAAGGGGTAAAATGATTGGAAGGGGGAGGAGGAAGATGGGATAGGAGAAAGAAAGAAAGAGAGAAAGTTTGTGAAAGTCTTCGGAAGACCGATGGGTCTATGAGACTATGAGAAACCTGATACAAGCAAGCTGAAAGGGTGGAGCTAATGAGCATCAACACCCATGCAGAAAACAAAAGATAAATGATACATAGCTATATCAGACTGATACTCACCTCATCGTCACTTTCATCATAATCATCATCAGATAATTTGTCATCTGAATACAAAGTGAGAAAGAGAGAGGAAGAGGTGGGGAAGAGAGAAAGAGAGTGTGAGAGAGAGGAGAGAGAAAGGGAGAGACATTTGGGAGAAAGAGAGAGAAGAAGAACAACAACAATTTTTTTAACGTCAGGCCATAAGGCAGGGCCCTCACGGAGTCATCAGGCATCGATCCTAGGGATCGAACTCAACACACCCAACAACAAGAGTCGCTCCCGTAATGAACAAGTTTGCACAGAGACACAGAGAGAGAGAGAGAGAGAGAGAGAGAGAGAGAGAGAGAGAGAGCGTCTATTAACGTCCATAGGAGACCAACAGGTCTATGGGACACTTGAATACATCTGCTTAGAAAGGGCACATGGCAGCTCCCAGGGAGTGCAAAAAACATCTCCGTTATTTAGAGTACCTACATAATAGTCTGAAAAACATAATCAGCCATAAATCAGTTTAAGACAGAGTGTTTTGGTTTAGATTTAAACTCTTTGATGATTGCTATCCCTTCACGATATACTACCCATTTTCAGTCTTGGCCTTGGCTGGTTCCGTTGCCTTGTCCATCAATTGAGCTGGTGTGAGTTCCTCGGCTATCCATACCTTTGTCCCTTTCAACTTGTAAGATTGTCGGAGAAGCTTGATCCAATTATTAGATAAAGCAATCTTTCCCCTTTCCCCTTTAAGAGAGCACTAGTTTCACCCCTAAACTCACCGATGACCCTGTTCCAAGCCAGCCCTTAATAGGGTTTGGCTGACTTGTTCACCCAACCTCCAGTCAGTCTGATGGCAGACTGGTTACTAGCCTATAAGAGGCCCACTGCAGCATCAGTTTCCAACACAGTGGGGGCTTTCTGTACTACAGCCTCCAGCAGCTATCGCTGCACCTAAACAGGGCCTTACAACCCTAAAAACTAATCCTAAGAACGATCTTTATCCAGCCCTAGTGCCTGCCCCATGATACACCAATACAAAATTCCCAGGCAGGCCCAATGTCCCCTGATGGAGCTCACACATTGCCTTTTTCAACAAATGCAGTGGCAGTGAGTGATGAAAGTAGCAACATAATTGCCCTTCTCAATGGAAGGCTCCACCCAATCCAACTTACCTATGTTTTTCAACGGATTATTCAATCCATGTGCCATGCAAGGAGTGAAAGTAATGTGAGAGTACTTAACCCTCAAGCATCTTCTCTGCTGCGCTGTTGAGTTCTCAACATCGGAAACAAATTGAATAACGTTATTTGCACCTACATGCTCAATGGCCTCCATGCATATACTATCCAACCTCTCAATTGACTTTCCCTCCTCTAAATTGTCAATGCTTAATAAAAAAGATGGCCCCTCTAGCAAATGCAATGATGCCCTAAAAGAATGTCTCCTAGTGTCACTCCATCCATCTTCCATCACTATGAAACCACATCTCAGCCATGTCTTTGATGGGACTCAAAGCCTGCTCTATGGCAGATTTCTCTCTCTCCACAATTGTTGTGTGTAGGACCTCACATGAGAAAAAGAAAGAAAGAAATATATATTAACATCCTTGGGAGGCCTCGCGGGCTTATGAGAGAGGGGTGTATGATTGTCCAAAGGCTGCAATCTAGGATTGCACGGTTTCACCGTGGGTACATCTGCTCCATAAAAGACACAACCCAGTGCTGCATTTACCTGCGCCCTCCTCTCAGGATGCCATGAGGCCACAAGGCTAGCCTGTATGTTGGTGAATTAGTAACCCCACCTCCATGAGCGGATGAAGCTCTACTCCCAAACAAGGAGGCAGAAATAGATGCAGAAGCAGATGCAGGTGTGCTGACACACATGGAAGAACCTGCTGCACTTGGGGCTGGCGATGCTCAAGTCTCGACCTCGAGGATCAAGGATCACAGGTTGTGATCCAATATTTTCCAACCTCTCGAGATGCCTTGCCCCCTCACTCCCTCTCCAGCTACCCAATCCTACGGAGGCGTTCAAAAATGATATTCTTGGTCGCTGGTTTCTCTTCTCTTGAGCTGCAGTTTTGGTGTTTCCCTGCATCAGACATCACCAAACTCCAGTGATTGGCCATTGAGGGGGGTTGTTAGAAGCCTATGAGCCATAGGTTAGGACAAATGGTCGTTTCCGCCATCTATGGCTCAGCAAGGCATCATCGCATGAAGGCTATGCAATACTTGGCATTGCCAGGTACTGGCACGAATGGCCTAAAATCTACATGATCTAAGAACGTATACATGGCGACCAGATGTCCCCTGTGTGTCAGCTGATAGGTGAACATATATGATGACATGGAAAGTAGGCTGCCAGCTTGAATCTGCTGATGTTGCAGGTCTGGCTGATCGCTTGGCTGATTTGGGGCCATTGCTGATTGGTCCAGTCCTGCATTCGGTCACCGTTGGTGGGACTCTGGATCTCTCTTTTGTATTGTGTCCATAGTTTTGGACGGAAATATATATTTTGGTGGTTTCTCTATCTGGCTGGTTCATTGTCTATTGATGAGTCTGCACATCTATGTGATGCACATTAAGTAAAGAAGTTTGTGATTCCACATCCCACATGCACACTGTGTGACATCCTGGGCATTACTATAAGTCTTCTGCTGCGTGTACCCTCTGTTGGGTATTTTCTAACAACTTGTTCATAAGCTCTCTTTAAGTACTTCATGGGCTTGACAAAAGCGTGGCCTAGGAATATCCATAGCCCAGTCTGATTAGTAAGGAGCGATTGGATCACCAGGCATGCCTCCCTAGGAGAACCTACCAACGCGTCTAGATAAAAACTTTTAAGTAATTGGCTCTCATGGAACAATTAACAAAAACATGAACTCGCCAGGAGACATTCAGAATCATGGGGATACTCTAACGGGCCGTTGAATGAAAAACCCTAATAATGGACGGGTGATCAAACGTACAGCTAAAAGGACCTCGAGACTGCTTGGGTAGCATGCATGTATTAAAGACGACTGGTTTATTTCATAAGTCTCCCTGACAGAAATAGAATCGTTGGTTGCCTCCCTTTTCAGCACTCCTTTCATTTTTGTGAAAAAGTGTCCTACTAACCCAACCCCTTCTTTGCTATGTATTCAAGGCAATGCTCACGAGTAGTTGTACTCCCTTGTTCGTTTAGCAAACCAAAACGCACAGGAATCACACAAGTCTTTCAACATTGAAGGGATGCTTGAATTTCAACCTTTTAGAGACGCTTGAGAAAACACTACGTGAACTTAAGGCTTTGCCTTCCTCCAAATGTGCAACTACCTTTACAAGTTTGTTGATCGCATTGCGAAGTTGCGATTCAGAAAAGCCCAAGTCGACTTCCATCGCTTGCTTCAACAAATTTGCCAAGCACTTCGGACCCGTTTCGGAGGAATCTTCAAGCGTTGGCTCTAAGTGACTGCCTGCTCCCATACCGGATTCCTCCGACAGTTCTGAAGGGCTATAACACATCGGACACGATTCGCTTATCCAGACCCATATGTTTTCATTTCATTACCTGGCCTTTCAGTGTAGCTCGATCGTTCTAACAAAATTACCATAGCCTCTCTCAACAAACTCCTCAAAGTTACTCGCAAGCCGTCACCATCACGATTTATGTAGCAGAGCCTCCTTGCGTGGATAGTATGCTGATGTTACTGGCACGTTGCCAGCCATCCTATGAAATTTGTATGCCCATTATATTAATGGCTAGAGATAAGACTCCTTACAAATATATATTACGCAAGAATAAATTGAAATGCGTCCCGCCAAATTCTCTTTACTTCACTCTATTCATCAATTCCCATGGTAGAAGTATTCGTAGGTCATCATGTACTAAAAAGCTCCTCTTGATGAGAATCTTCGATGCACACTAGTAGAGAAGAAGATTCTAGGAAACCGTGCTTTACAATGGGCAAGTTAAGAGCTTCAAGTGAGAGACACACAAGACATTGTGTTTAAGAAAGATGAGACAAGGAGGAAGTATGTTCATGCATGCATATGTTTTCTTCACAACACTAAAACAACAAGGTGAATGATATATATCTATCATTCATTAGGCCTTCCTGTGGGTGAGTGAAACGCTTAAGAGAGAGCATAAAATTGGAGGCATGAAAAGGAAAGAGTGTACAATGAGTAGTAAATGCAAATGGTCCAAAAGTCAACAAGATGAATTTCATTTAGAGAGAGAGAGAGAGGGGGGGGAGAGGGGAGGGGAGGGCGGGCTTGCCTAGAGAGAAGAAGAAGAAGAGAGAGAGAGAGAGACAGGAGGGGGGGGGACTTGCCTAGATAGAGAGAGAGGAGAAAGAAAGGAGAGATAAAAGGAGAAGAGAAAGGGGAGAGGGGAGAGAGAAGAAGAG
Organism: Dipteris shenzhenensis; assembly: GCF_047967505.1. NCBI lineage: Eukaryota > Viridiplantae > Streptophyta > Polypodiopsida > Gleicheniales > Dipteridaceae > Dipteris > Dipteris shenzhenensis. The sequence continues at coordinate 1,692,923 of NC_141614.1, read as the reverse complement.
AGAGAGAGACAGAGGACCAAGTCACTATTTAAATGCATGCATTAAAGCCTCTTACAAGGAGCATACTTGGACCAATCACCTTTGTACCAAAGTCATAAATATCAACCTGCCAAAGTTGCTAGCAACCAATAGGATATTCTCACCCCAACAAATAGAAATAATCACCATTTTTAGCTTTGCAAAACTCGAACCGTTGCTAAGGCTACCCGGAGGGCAGGCCAAAAATAAAAATCAAGTCTCCTTTGAAATTTATGGAAGCACGCATTACATATTTAAAAAATAACTTACCATAAGTTACATTCAATGATTTTGTAATTTATAGATTACATAACTCAAATGTAAAATGAGACAAATCTATTTCATTCTTGGTTAACACGATACGACATGTTTTAAATGTCATTATTGATTGTAAAACCAAGAATGGCTTTTTCACTAGAATAGATTTTCAATTTCACTTTAGAAATCTTCATTTTCTTATCTTTTCCTAAGAAAAAAAAAACTTGAGAATCAACCATACAAACTAGCAATCCAAAACATGGGGAAGAGAAAACACTCAACTGGTTGTTAAAACAGCAACTTGTTTTTAAAGAACCCAGCTCACTGCCTAGGGAATCGTTGAAACAGGGGCTAACAACCAGGGTGGGGCTATACAACCAATGAATACCTCTCACGATAATGACAGAGAAGATACATGCATGTGAAGCCCTGCAAAAATGCTCTTGCCTTTAGGCGATCACTCTACAACCTCAAGTCGCATGCTCCCAAACAAGGCACAGGGTGTAGATAATATTCTACCAAATGGCGCACCTAATGGTCTCCCGTCTCACAAAACTACAACAGGGTACCTAAATGGCCAAGCCGTGATGTTGGACACCATCTCCCATACGCCATCCTTTGGCGAAGGTGAAGGGTGTAGGTAGGGAGGAGCAGTCGCATCATATACCTCTATTGTGAGAACACACTGGCCCTCAATCATGTAGACTAGAGAGGATCAATCAATGGAGAACCATGGCTTCTCGCCAACCATCCCAGTAAAGCCTCACTACATCCTTTACATACTGGTCACAATGCAGAGGGCTCCCATCCAGATCCCCGTTGCTACCAAGCAACCCTAGACAGTGTGTGGAATTGTTGATAGATCTCTATGGATGCATCGAGGGAATCTACCATCTACCCAAATCTGCTCCAACTATGAGCCAATGTGCAGGCCTCCATGGGCTCCCATCCAAAAGAGGTCAGGCTCCCATCCACCAGATCCCCTACAGTGTCAAGCAGTCCCAAAGATATTATAGAATTGTCTTTAGATCTCTATTAGTGCACTGATGGCATCTACCATCTACCTGCACCAGCTCCAACCATGAGTCAATGGCAGGCCTCCATGTGCCATCATCCATAAGAAATAGTTTTATCTTCCGAGGCATATAGCTGGTCCACAGACATGACCAAAAGCAAGAGATGACCTCCAAGGGAGCCTGCTGCTCCAACCAATGACGCTCTCTTAGTCGATACGAGACTACCGTCTTTAGCTACTACAGTCAACATCCAATCCAAGTTGTATAAGAGAAAAGGGGCACCTCCTCTACCCTGTTCAAGTGCCCCATCTGAATCCACTCCCTTGGATCCCATGGAATCTCTTTTAGACACCTGCCCTCCCATAACCAAATGTTCCACCTCGCCCCATCTTGCCCAACTAAGTCTAGAACTAGGTCAATGGTGCAGTCCTTGCCCAAGTGGCCTACTTCTCTAACTCTCTACCTTTCGAGCGTATCCAAGCCCTCGTCTGCCTCAAGGTCTCTAACAATCTTAGGTAGAGAAGGCCCCCAAGCCCTACTTTGTAGATTCTGCACTTGTAAGAGCCAAGGGACTACTCGCAAAAATTGAATCCTTGGAGGCATCCTCTATGCTCAAAGAACTATACATACAAATGGTGGGGGTTCAAGGCAATACACAATCCAATCCCCCCATGTCTCAAGGATAACAGCATCAATCATTGCCGTCCGAATACTTTCCTCCCTAAGATGAGAGATGCCTACCCTTGTGCCTCTACCTCGGCAAGAAGGTGGCTCAAGGGCCCAAAAGATATAGCTGGACCACTGTCTCGTTGTGCCCAACTGATGTGAGTTCTCTATCCTAGCATGCATCTCTCCAAATCTCGCACCTCTAGATGCCAAATGAGTCGTTGCCACTCCTCTGAGCACATGGGGATGGCCTGAATGAGTCCTCTAGACAATCATTGCCAAACCTTGTGAAGAATCCTCATCAAGGGGAACCCTTCCCTCTGAGGGGGGCTTATGACAAAATCCATTTGAGGGACTCTTGTCCTGTGTGAGGGGTGTTCATGAGAAGCCCTTGTTGGAGCAAGAGCTTCTAGAGCTTGAAGCCAGGGTGGGGCCAGGGTGAGACATCAAATCACTAGCTTGCCCAAAAGGGGTTTACTCTGCATCTTGGGGCCATTAATGCCAAGTCCTACCTATGCCTATGGCAAGATCACCATTTGCCAATAAACCCTAGCTCTAGTGTTCCTCGAGCCATTCAAACCTACCCATAATAAATTGTGCACCTAGCACTTAACTTGACCCATTTAACCTCTATGAAAGAACCACCACGTCATCACTAGGAGGACCTAATTAGCCACAATGACTCTGCCTGCTAGAGAGAGTTTGGCCAAGCTCTAGTTGAGAAGCTTGCACCTCACTCTCTCCAGCACTGGGGCATGCTACAATGTGTAGCTCTTCAAAAATGTCAATGCCAAGTTGGTGTGTCTCATTGTGTTTCTCCATAAAATCTAGCAAAGCCAAGTGTAGCTCCCCAATCCTAGATCTCCTGGACCTCCTTAGTTGTTGAGGAAACCAACTAATTTGTTTTACTCGATCCTAGCCCTCGAGGCAAGCAGTAATTCAATAGGGCTCCTCATACCCCCTCTAAGCTCGCCTCAGGCCCTCCATGTAGAGTCTCATATCGTTTACAAACTCAGAGTCCAAAAGCTCTAATGCATCATAATTGCATCCTCGAGAGGCTTGCTGCTTGAGAGTGTTGAAAGTGGATCAATGCCTCTACTACAAAGGGAAAGGGAAAGGGGACAAGGGGGTAACTTGAGCACAAAAGATCAAAGGCCTCTCTCATTTGACCACCTACGACCATCTAACAAGCACTCCCTACATACATAGCTAAAACTTGCGAATCCATATGTATGAAAAGCCAATCTTTTGCATTGTGCCCTCCAAAATGGACTACTCCAACCTAGCACAAGTCTTCTCAAAATCCAGAGGAAGGATCTCATGATAGGCTGAGATTGCTCCCATGCCTAATTCATGCATACCAAAAGCTGAAGATATTGTCTAGGATACTGCATTATTGAACAAGACATGTCTGCGTGTCATGGATTATATCAACAAGGTGAGGCCTCAAATGCAACTCAAGACCTTAGCTAATGTAAACAATGTCTAGCAAATTGATTGGCCTCCACTATCAAATGTTAGACTTGTCATGCCCTTTGGGATCACACAAATCTAGCCTTGACTCACTAGCTTCTTCTCGAGTCTTTACATTGTCCTCTCCATCTTGTAGAGATGGCCATATAGACATTCTTAAAGCATTTATTTTTAGCTAAGCCTCTGGTTTTGAGTTGACATGGCTTCCTCATGGCCTACTTCTTACACCATTCTTGAACTTTCAGTGTTGTCGTCAAGCTCTTCTAAATCATTTTGGTTGATAAGGAGCTCAAATCCTCCATCAAATCCAAGATGACAGCCTCCTACTCCCTTGGCCAACCAAATCTAACAAGTAGATCAAGATCTCACCTTCCACAAAATCTCCCACATAAATTCATCCTGGAAAGGCAAGTCTTCAATGAAGGCTAGTGTGAGGCTAGTTGCTTCCCATGAGTGAATGGGCTAGTCAAGGGCCTACTATTCCTCCACACCAGCTTCCTCTTTAATTCCTTTGCCTATGGTGGACTCCCTTGTTATCACAACAATTTCCAAAGATGTGCATACTAAGGTTACCTTCAACTCATCATTAAACCAATCTTGAATTGCCATGCTGGATTTAACCATGGCTCACCCAATTAGCAAGGATAAGTATGGCCATTGACAATCAAGTCATGGACCTCAAATTTTGAAAGGAATGTGACCCCAACAATCAACAATTATACTCCCCTTTGATAGCTCCCAAGAGCATGAACTTCCATCGATCGATGGTCCTCACTTGAAAGAGCATGGATCTATTTTGATTCAATCTTAGTTGTAGCATGGTAGATTTTGGCACTATGTTCAGAGCTATCTACCATCTAGGAAGTCATTCTTCATCCTCATCTATTTATTTTTTTATTAGCTTTGAATTTTCTTACAAGGAAAAGATTCATAGGCTGAGCATTGGCTCACAATGGGGCCTTCATCAGAAATCAAAGTCTCGCTTTGCACATGTGCTTTTTGTTGAGAGAGAGAGAGAGAGAGAGAGAGAGAGAGATGTATTAACATCCGTGGAAGACCTCACGGGCCTATGGGACAAGGTACAAAGCACACCAAAAGGATGATCTCATAAAGTCCTAGTGGGCTTGAGCAAAGGGCATGCTAAGGCCCTTGTTGAGTGCTAATACTGAAAAATGAAAAGCCTGGTAAACTAATAAGCTAATAAACTAATAATCTGGTAACTTGATAACCTGATAACTCTATAGAGCTCAATAGCTCAAACAAAATCAGACATAATTCTGAGATCTAAGACTCAAGCTCAGAAGTAGCATGTTGATCTCACTTGGATGTTTGGGTTTCACGTGACTTTGGAAGTTGGTGTTAATTAATGCCATATCCATGCTGCCCTCTCATTTATTGATGAGGTTTGATATTCAATTACCATGGTTATCATATGCCACCTCCGTTGACTAGGAGGGTAGGTTTGATCTATGGATAGAAAGAAAAAATTCACCTTGATCTTCCAATCCCCTTTATGATTATTGCTATTAGGTAATTTTTGCATCCCCATCACGATCATCATTGTTATTAAAAAATTTAATCCCTAAGCAATGGAGCAAACTTCCAAATAAGTGTTTCACATGCGGTGTGAGTATTTGAAATTTTGTATATGGGAATATTCGTGTTTCACCTGTCATATAAGAGTTCTTGAGATTCATTCTTTGTTTGAAAATATAGCCTTGTTGGGATAAGCCTCAAGGGGGGGCAGATTGAACGTGTGCCATGTGGCTATTGCATGAGCTTTCAAAACTCTTAGCATGGCACGGTTTAAGTTGGTGGAATAACCAAGATCAGAGGCAGCTTCCAAGGATATCTCACAAATGATGGAGGACGTTTGGCTCGTCTTGCAATGTAGTCTCTTGTGTTTTTGTAATCCTATGAATCAATACTCTTTCTTCTCATGTGTCGTCTGGCGGCAGTGACTCACGTGGAAAGGGCATCTTGGAAGAATGCCGTGGGAATTCTCCACCTCCTTCTATTCCTTGTGGGAGAAATGCAACCCCATGCAGTCCAAAGTGTCACTTCAATGGCTTCTAGAGTTGCAACAATGTGAATCCTCAAAGGGGGAGTGAGAGAGAGGGAGAGATGAGGAAAGGGAAAGGGTGAGGGATAAGGAGAGGAAGTGCATGGAGAAAGAAGGGGGAAGGGGGTAAGAGGCATTCACAAGGGCAAGAGCATGAGAAACATAGACAACACCACTTGAAAAGAAGGAAGTATTCTATTCCTCAAACTTGCATACTTACAATTGAAGACTAAATTTATTATGCTACAACTACTTGGCCATGTGAAGGCGAGAGTCCATTCCTATTCTAACCTTTCTTCCACTCTTGCTCTTGGGGTGTAACATGCCCCCCTTCCTGTCATTGATCCATCCTTGGATCAAGATGTGCGAAGAAGGCTGGTGGTCAGCATTGATTGTATAAGAGAGTGGCGATTGAAAAGCCTTCGGGAGATGCAGCAAAAAGGGAATGGGGGCTCGCAAAAGTGTGGGGCATGCATGTCCTTGAACCTGTGGATGTCATGGGCATGGAGATTGCAAACTCAAAGGTACATGTGTATGACCTGTTTAAAGGTAGGCCCTTCATCCATGTTGAATACGATTTCATGGCAGATTTGGAGATTCTGTTCTTTCAACATCGGGTGTTGCTCCAAAATATCATGTAACATAATAATTAGGAGGCAGATGTAGTGGATTGAAGCCACTACTATGGGATCAGGAACTTCTGCAAACCGATCGATGTAGTCATGCATCTGTGTGATAAGTCCATATGTTGTGCCGATGAGACAAAAGTTAAAGTGAGGAGAATTGTAGATGACATTAGAATCATTCTCCCACATTGCTTGAAAAAGAGACCATTTACATCTACGGGGCACCGGCATATAGGTTGGACATATATAGCGGGATCAATAGGCATTACAGTATTGTCACCAAATTTCTTGCTTCTTGTTAAAGGGTATCCTCCAAGTGGGATGAAATCCTTATACGGCATCAGTAGTGGGCACCATGGTGGGGTAGGTCTCTGTGTAGCCACCTTTGTCCTCAGTTGGATGGGTAGCCTCCCACTTATGGTATGTCTGTTTGATGAAGGCTGAAAGTGCTCGGACTTCCATGATGTTGACCATCTTGAGGTCATAGGTCTGTAGTTTGAGCTTCCACAAGCTAAAATTAGTGAGGTCCTCGAAGGGGCGGCATTTGTGGAGGACTCAGTACCACTTCGAATTGTCAATTGGGATATCTTCGATGTAATTCTTGCCATCATTTAGAAATTGGTCCAAGCTTGTGGAAGGCCGTTGCTGTGGAAGATACTTCTGGAGACAAAAAGCTAGGGTGCATGATGTGCTAGACCTGCTCCCATGTCAAGTCATTGGGAGGGTCCTGTGTTGATTCGGTAGAAGCGGGCCTGGAGTCGTCATCATCCTGCTCATCATTATCCGTCCATTCAATGTTGGGCAAGCCTGCTTTGATCTTTGGGACCCCAGGTGTGTGGTAGTGGAGGGGTGGGAAGAAGAGGGATGTGTGGAGGAAGGTTTTGTAGACAGGGTCGAAGTGGTGGGGTGAGAAAGTTAAGTGTTAAGGGGGGACGCACCGGGGCAGTTGCGATTATATTGTGAATGGGGAAGGTGTGGTGTGCTGGGGTGGGATGTGGAGTTACAGATGGAAATGGCGATATTAGTGTCTTCATTAGTTAGGGAGCTAGGATAGGGGACATGGTCAGTTTCAAAATGGCTAAAGTCTTCATCGACCATGCGCTGCATGGCTTCTAATACTTTATTACTAATGCCTTTTGTAGATGTTGTGTGCAATATGGACCCCATGGACTAGAAAGTTCATCAATCGATCTTCCATAAGGTCAGCATGTGAGGGTGTCTGCTCCCATAATTGCTTAGGCTGGGTTAGCGCAGTGACCGAGAGCTTTATGATATTTATGTAGTTGGTGGCAAAGGGCCCTAATGCTGCTCCAATATGCTACTTGCCTTTGAGAGACAAGAGGAGAGAGGAAATTCACGTGGACAAGTAGGGGATGGGCTGCTGGTGGGATTGAGATGTGTGGCCAATCAAGTCTTCGAAATTAAGGAGATCATCATGGAGCTGGTCTCTAGTCTGGTTGTCATCTCACTGCCGCTATTCTTCTTGATCCTGCTGCTTCATGGCCATAATGGATGGGGTGGCTAACTAGGTGCCGTGAGAGGCACTATGACACTTTGTTGCCCCATGCCCATAGTCCTTTGCTACACTCGTTCTTGTATAATATGTTGCCACTTTGAGGCTACCCTTGCCTCCTCCTCCTGTTTGAGCCTCCGTGCTTCTTCCTCTGTCGATGATGGTTGCAGAGATGGGGATGGTGGCATTCCTCGTATTGTGTGGTGGGCGGCTCCATAGTGTTTGACTGGCCAGTGTGTGGTCTTTATGACGTCTTGAATGATCTACATGAAGAGCATGGGATTGCTGATCTTCTGCTAGGGCTCGTGGCACTGCACTTCTAGCTCTTTGTAGAAATACTCTGCCCAGTTTGTCTTGAATTGCACAGGCTCGTGAAGTCTCCACTACCATGTGGTGGTGTTTAGACATCTCGAGCATTCGGAGTACTCAAACCAGCTTGATATAGGGGGGGTTCTTAATGTCGTCGAAGGGAATACCCCCCTTGTGGCAACGAGTTTCATAGTTGACCCACTTCACGAGCTTTTGCCCTAACGGCATTAAGGCTTAGCTAGAAGTGGTGGGTGATCCCCCACATTCATCAGTGAAGGACATGAACTTTGTGGATGGGTTGTAGTTGTCGATGAATTGTGTCAGTAGATTGAGGTCCAGGTAGTAGGGGAGCTTTTCCACAAGTGTCATAACGACAATGACTTCAAGGTAGGGGTTGACTTCGGGGTCACAATAGGCTTCATAACATGTGTAATTGTGATAGGAGATGCGGAAGTCCATGTTAGGCTTGTAGCCAAAGGATGTGTGTATGGACAAGCCATTGAGAGCAGTGAGCCATCATGAGCTAAGGGGAAAGTGTCGGACATAGTGATGGAGTGTTCAATGTAAATTGGGCAGCCGAGATGACCTTGCAACACTTGGTGGGGCGAGATGTGGAGGCTTCAGGACAGGGCTGGCCATGGTCTCTTCCACTAGCTCTTGCTGAGTTATGTGACTAGGCAGGTGAAAAGAGAGGGGGAGAGTAACGAATGGAGTAGAGAGGGGAGAAGACGGTTGGCCTGCAAGAGCGGTGGATGAAGTGGTAGGACTGGACAAGCTGGCAGTACTCCATGGGACCAAAGGAGTTATAGATGGCAAAAAGGTCGCTTAGAGAGTCATCGGAACCCACAAAGGGTAAACTCATGCATAATGGAAGATTTAGGGATACGGGCAAGCTCATAGGATGATTGCGAAGGCATAATTTTTTGGGGAAAATTTTGCAAGAGTTTGGTTAGAATTCTTAATGCAACGGATTTTTGCCCTAGGGTGTTGTTTATATAGTTTTCTATTTCAATGCACACTGTGTTAGTAACCCAGTAAGCATTGTGACAGCAATCCAGCATACGTGGAGATAGTAACCGGGTGGATCTAGAACTAACTCGACATATCTGTAGCTAACTCGATGAACAATGTGAAATTAATTTGCGGTTTGTGGAGATAGTAACCCGATAGCTGCATTGATATACTAGCCCAATGGACATGTGGTAACCTGACGAGTCTAGAGATGCTAACCCAATGGACATGTGGAGATGGTAACCTGGCGAACATGGAGATGGTAACTCGATAGGTACGTGGAGATAATAACCCAACATATGCTTGGGAAGTTGTTCTGGAGTTCCATTTGTCTTTTGAACCTTGACATTTCTTGACATTTTTAAGGACTATGTGGGGGCCAGATCTATGAGAAAGAGAAGGAGAGGGGAAGACCATGGTGGAATTGTCTGATGGAGTGACGGGACCTATCCACCTTAGTGATTTGTGAGGGGAAGTTGTGGGGTATATTAGTGATGCCCTATTCACCTAGGGAATAATCCTTTACCAAGGGGAGACAGCTATTTTCACCTAGGGGGGAGTGTCTATGATGACCTATTGCGAGAGAGACAATCTTATGAGGGCTTAGTGTACCTGGCATTTCTCCAAGCTGCATATTTTCCCAAAGCAGCAGTAAAGAGTGTGGAGAGCTACATCCTTGAACTTGCATAAGCACAGTTCCGAGTTTGGGTATCAAATCGCTTCTGTCGAGCACCTTTTTCAACCGACCATAGGACTACTTAAAGTTCATTATAAACATGAGGAATCCACCAAGATTCTATGGCCCTTGTTGTTTGTGAGAGGATTGGTGCTTTCCTCTGATGTCCATGGTGCATAAATGAAGGTAGGTTCTTGTGGGTCTGTCCCCTTTTTAGGAATAGGTTCTTGTGAATCTATCATGTTCGTTGTTGCCGAGGTTAACATAGAGGTAGAGGCAAGGCTTGGTGGGCAGTACCTTACAACCCAGCATGCCCACCTTTCTCTTTTTCTATAGCAAATTCTTATGCTACTAGAGACATGTTATTGTGCAAATAGTGTGGCTCCTCGTGTGGCTGACTCTTATATCATAATCATGCGAGGATACAAGGGAGTTCCTTGTGGTCACGTCTTGGTCATACTTTTCGCATTGGGTGGTCCCGCGGGGGCCCAGTCCTAGGATGATGAGGTTGGGGGCCTTAGGCTCCCAAAAATGCCTATTCCTCTCATAGTAGCGTTGAGCTTAGAGTAGTCATTTGGAAATCCATTGAAGCTAACTTTTTTGTTTCTTGCCTATTGACATGCGTCATCTTGCCCGAGATATCCTTGTACTTGCAGATTATAGGAGAGACGGTGTGGGAAGTAAGGGAAAAAGCAAAGCCGCACTTTGGGAGTGATTCACTGCAGGGTGCCAAGTGTAGGCACTTCCTTTTGGATCCAATGGGCTTCCAAGGGAAAACGGGAGGAGCGGCTACTAATGCAGAAGGTATGGTCAAGGGTAGCCCTCTTACTAGCCCTTTTGAGGCTGTACTTGCACTAAAAGATGCAGATTTTGTCTTGATAGCAACAAAAGGACGAGGAAGCCTTGGTTGTATTTAAGGGAGCGGCTACCTTGTTGCATGGGGCTGCATTTGCCAGTTGTTGCTGCTGACCCTGAGATACCCAAGCCAATCGAAATAATTGAGGTGCAACCCTCATTATTTAGTGTCGATGTGCATTCACATCAATCAATTTGGCAATTGACTGCCCAACACCAAGTCTTGTCAAGAAGGACATGTTCGTCCATGGTACTTGTAGGCATAACATAACATCTACTTGCCATGTTATGGTTATTTAACTGATATGGGTAGTCTACGTAGCCTATTGCAGGCAATATCTTTTCATTCATAGCGCATACCATGATGGGCTCTAGGGTTTCCTCAAATTTCAAAAGTTGGGTGCATATCTCGTAGGATATCTTGTTCTAGGGACGATGAAGGCCTCTGCTGAACAAATTGTCTCCCTGCACAATTGAAAATCCACTTGTACCCTGGCAAAGGCAAGAGTGAGATCCTCCATGGGGTTTAACCCTTCCATAGATGCCTTACGTATTGTTATTAACTTTAAGTTCTTTGCTTTAGATTGTCAAGCCCTAGCTTCCTCTATCGCTTGTCGCTTCATACGAGCGACTCCTTTCTTTAGCTCCTTTTCATGATGAATGGCCTGCAGCTTTTGGAGGGTCAAGGGGCCATAATAGTGTTTAAGCTTGTTGCCATTGATGTAACCATCCATCTCAATACCGTCCAATGTCATGATTCTACACGACCCGTGTGTTTTAATTTCCACGACTCGATAAGGACCCATTCCTAGATATTTTAATGTATGCTTCATGTTTCTCACCCAATATAGTAGCACGAGATCACCTTCGTTTAAGTCCTTATTTCAAAGATTGCGGTCGAACCACATTTTGTGGCATAATTTATCAACCCTTATGCCATATGCCTCTCTCAAGCCTCTCTCAATCTAGTCTCATCAACCTTTTCCAGCTTGATTAGCCTTTTTGGAATTGCCTCCTTGGATAATCGATCTCTAATTGCAACTCTAAGGCTCGGAATGATAAATTCCATAGGCATGACTGCCTCCATCCCAAACGCCAAGCTAAAGGGTGTGCAGTTAGTGGTGGCCTTATATGCCGTCCAATAAGCCCACAGTGCCACACTGAGTTTATGTTCCCAATCTTGTCATGACTGGCCTCGACTGTGCATGTCATTGTGCGACACAAGATCTTGCTTGAACTCTCGGCTTGGCCATTTTCTATGGGGTAATAGGGTGTGGACTTTCTATGAATGATGAGGAACTTGCTCATTAAAATGCTAATCAAATCATTAATAAAATGTGCTCCTTGATCGCTCACAATTTCTAGTGGGAGGCCGAAGTGCGATATCACATTCTCATACATGAACTTGGCAGTTGTGTGTGCATCTACCTTCTTGGTGTCCTTGGCCTCTACCCACTTGGTAAAGTAATCAGTGGTCACAATTACATATTTGGCCTGAGTCCCTTTAGTTGCTAGACTGATTGGTCCCATGAAATCAATACCCCACTTTTTGAAGGGATTATCTGTAAGGACTCTGGATAAAGGCATATAGTCAAGGCATGCTGGCAGGGGTCATATTTTTTAACAAACTCAGACACATCCGCAAAGAGAATTGGCCATCATAATCTTGCTTGCAACACCTTACGGGCAACAAGCTCTCCAATGAAGTGGTCACCTCTGAGCCCAAATGGGCTTTGTCTAATACCTCCACAAATTCATCCTCACAGATGCAGCAGTGCAACATTATGCATCCTTGCCCATGCGATAGAGTTGGATGGCTATCAATTGATATGAAGCCGCGTTGATGAATTTCTTGGCCTGATCATTATTAAGGGCCTTATCTTGAGGAAGTATGTTGCCTAGGAAGTGTCTGATCTCCTGTGCCCATTTTGGTACTAGGTCAATAAGGAATAGCAGGGCATCTGGAATATCATCTTCCACTCCTGTGGTGGCCGGCTCTCCATTGGGGATATGGGACATATGATCTACCATAAAGTGCATGCGTCCCTTCCTTCCAACAAACATTGAAATTGAACTTTAAAAGGATGAGCCACCACATGGTGCATCCTGCCATGCATGCTTTATTGACCAAGTAAATAAGTGACTGGTGATCTACAAAGATGACAAACTTGTTTGCCAACAAGTAATGTCTAAACATTTTAACCGCATTTACCATGACAAGTCCTTCTCATTGTATCATGGTATAATTCATTTTAGCATCATTTAGTTGGCGACTTGCAAAACATATCGGATAGTCCAAGTTGAACTCACCTGGCTACGCCAGCACACACCCTATTACAAAGTTTGAAACATCAATATGGACATGAGAGATCATGTCCCCATTAGGTACTTGCAAGATCAAGGTTGAGGCCAAGCTTGAGGGTTTCATAGGAGGTTTGACACTCTTCCGTCTAGTAGAAGATGACCAATAGTTTGTACAATTGGGAAATCCTGGCATAGTTGTATATGAATCTATGATAGTAGCCGATGTGCTTGGTAAACTTTGTATACCCTTTGGATCCTGGCTCCTCAATTACTAAACAACTCATGATGTGCGGTGATGGCACCCACTCAACGAATGAATATTCGCCATACCCCCTGGACCTCTTCTGGTGCCCTGAGGATGTTAAACATATTTAGAGGAACTATTTTTCGAGGCACTTGGGGATCATTTTTGTCTCTGTCCTCTCAACCGTATCTACTGTAGTGAGGACATGCATGTAGTTTTGTGAGAACTCGGGCTTTGGTAGCGGAGCATACCAATGCTCCACCCAGGTCTTCTCGTTGCATGCTTGTAATACATTTAGGGAGGCAGTTCTTTGGGTAGTATCAAGCTCAGTGGTAAATAAGTTGCCGGTTAGGGATGGGCATTCCATGTTTGGAGATTGACCCGATCGATTCGATCGTCCTTGCACAAATAGATCCTATTTGAGGACCAGTCATGAACTAGACTTGCCATGCGCATGGTCTTCCCAAAATGACATCATAACCATCTGGCTACCCATGGAAATCCATTACAACAAACTAGACACAGTAGGTGAGGCCAAAGATTTTGATCTTAATGTCCCTCAAAACCCTATTCATTGGATATCTGCTCCGTCAGCTAATTTGACAACTAGGTTGGCGTTTTCAATGTCAAGCCTTCCCCATTTAGCCCAGCATTGTTTCGTATGATGCTGCACCAGCTCCCATCCAATTATGGCATTCTTGCTTTGGTAGGTAATTGGGAGCACATCATTGGTGTCAACTTTCTCGAAGTATTGGCCTAGCTTATTAACGAGAATCTTCAACAAGTTTGTTTCCTCCATGGTTGGGGACTTCCACTACCTCGGCAGCCATTTCCTAGAATGTGACCATTCGTCCATTCATCCAGTTAGAGAGGTCTCCCAAAGGACAAGATTCCCTCTTAGTAGGGCGGGTATAAGCATTTTAACTTATGTAGATAGGAATACAGCGAGCCCCGCTACATCTTTAGATTGGGTGATGGGTTCTCGGCCTTTCGATTGCGGTTCCTTAAAGCCATAAAAGGACATAGGGTCCTCTTCCACAACCTGGTGCCACCTACGGTCCTCTTTGAATATCGTGTGTTTTAAGAGCAACTTCCCTACCGAAGTGTCTTTTGGGTCCTCCTCCTCTATCTTTTCTACCGTAGGGGTGGCCTTGAAGACTCTGTTTTGTGTTTGGTAGCTTGGGTGTATGGTATTCCCACCCTTACTAGTCCTGAGTTTCTCCTCGTGTCTTTCTTGGCATTCACAGACTAGCTATTGTGCCTCTACAAGGCGTTGCTTCTCAATTTTGGATCAAGTATTCCCTGTGCTCCGTTGAGCCTAAGTTCTACTCCCGTGGTGTCCTCCTTTTACATTACCCTCATCCACGGGCCAAGGATCGGCTCATCCCAGCAAACGAGGTAGAAGTGGATACGGTAGTGGTGTCCTCCTTTTACATTACCCTCATCCACGGGCCAAGGATCGGCTCATCTAGGTACCTACAAACGAGGTAGAAGTGGATACGGTAGCGGTGTCCTCATTCGACCCACTTTGGATGATAACCTTATCCGATCCCTTCCCGACTTTGATGGCTCCTGAATAACTCTTTCCCTTGGATCGGGTTGACGTTGCCTTATCTCTTTTTTCCTATTTTTCGAGTTCTCTGCTCATGGCCCTAGCTTGTGCCCTAGTGATCACATTCAACGATACCGATGAGACTTGGTCCCTTCCAATGCTAAGCAAGTTAATACTGGTTTTAGGATCCAGGGTCACCTTTGGGGCTCGCCTCATTGGGCAATCCTTGAAGAGGTGATCCATCCCATAGCCTATGCATAACAACACGTTTGTGCTAGATGGAGTTGCAAGGGGCAGGAGTTGATCATCCTTATAGGGGCAATCCCTTAGGAAGTGAGGTCCTTGGCACTTGAAGCAGGAGATTGGCAGGTTGGCTTGATTCTTATGGGGAGATTCACTAACACGATGTGGGCCTTGGCATGTACAACCTTGTATGGTCGGCCTTTGCATCGAGGTGCTCATGTCCCTAGCCCGTTGAGGGGCGAAAGCAGTTAGGTATAGTGGAACGTACTGTTCATCCTAGACATAGTGACTTATTCAATCAAGTTGGTACTAGGACTCTTCTTTTGGGCCAAAGTCACTTGCTGATGGCGATTCTTCCCACTCACTCGGGGGTTCTTAAATAATTACTTGGTTCATAGGGGTGATGCGAGGTGGTGTTGGTTGAGGGCCTAGAACAGCAGGCAATGGTAATGGGAGATTTTGGGCCTTGTATTGCCCTTGGTTAGTAAGGTGGGCTCCTTATATAGCAACCAGACCTTGGTTAAACTAGTTAGCTGGGGCAGTTAAGGTCGGGGGTTGCCTTTGTTGATACATCGGCTGGGGGTTGACCCTCTGATAATGGCGTTGGGAGGTCTCATGATTCCCCCATCTGGCACATTGGGCACAGTAAAGAGATGGCCTCGCCCTAAGGCATGGACATTCGTTTGTAGGGTGGTTGTCCATGCACGGCCCATAGCATACATTGTCCCTTTTAGGAAACAAGTGAGGATTGCTAGGACTTTCCTATAGGGTTTCATGCTCCTTTTGCTTAACCTCATACAACTGGTTGATTGAACTCCATTGTGGGCTAGTATGAGCGAATCCCAATATAAAGGACTTTCTTAATATCTCCACTTGACATGCGTGAAGATACTAACTCAGCATGCATGGAGCTAGATTTGACCTCTATTTTGGACAATATTTGTTCATTATTTATGCCAGTTGTTAGATGTTAGTTCATGTCATAAGTTGTCAAAATGTCAGTAGTCCTAACCCAACGGAGTTAATGCTATCTTGGCAGAGTCAACACTATCATGACACAGTCAATGATATCACAGCACAATGCTATCCCGATGAAAATTTAACTCAATGTGTGCATTGCGTTAGGCTAACCCGGCACCTCTCTAGGAACACTCTGGCTGATTAAATTTTTGGGATTCTGTGAGTTTCTTGGGCCTCTGTGCAGTGTTTGGAGTGTGTGAGGGCTAGTTTCCTAGCTAAATTACCTACTAAACAACAAGAAGCAACCAAGAATAATAAAAAATAGCAAAAAACAAGCAAGTTTGGACCAAAATGGAAGGTTTCCTTCCCAAGAAGGACTCTTTGTTATTCCCAAGACCTTGAAACTTCAACCCAATCATCACTTTTCAGCTTTTCCAATGGGATGGGACTTGATCCAAGGTTTAGCAAATGATCCAAAGCACGCCCTCCTAGATTTTGAGACCTCCAATGCATATAAAACTACAAGCACCCAAAAACTTCCAAAACAATAGTTTGAGTCTTTTACCTCTTCCTTCTCACTCACTTTCCTTCACTTTTTTAGCTCCATGTCTACACTAAACGCAACAACCAAGCTTCATGGCAATGGGAAATAACGGAAGAAGCATGTGCAAGCAAAAGCATACCTCTATCTCCCCGGTAACAGTGCCAAAAATGTGTAGTCCGGCGTTGACTCACGTGGAAAGGGGATGTTGGAGGAATGCTGAGGGAACTCGCCACCTCCTACTACTCCTTGTGGGAGCAATTCAAGCCCATGCGGTCCAAAGTCTCACTTCAATGGCTTCCGGCGTTGCAACAATGTGAATCCTAAAAGGGGGAGTGAGAGAGGGGGAGAGATGAGGAAAGGGGAAGGGTGATGGGCAAGGAGAGGGAGTGCATGGAGAAAGAAGAGGGAAGGGGGTGAGAGGCATTCACAAGGGCAAGAGCATGAGAAACATAGACAACACCACTTGAAAAGAAGGAAGTCTTCTATTCCTCAAACTTGCATACTTACAACTAACGACCAAAACTCAACTTTTTAGCTTTTATACATAGCACCTTTTGGAGGGAGGGCCAACCCTACTCCTCACCACTCTCACTATTTCTTATGTTACAACCACTTGGCCATGCCAAGGCAAGAGTCTATTCCTATTCTAACCTTTCTTCCACTCTTTCTCTTGGGGTGTGACACCTCAATATCCATTACTCCATGCTTCTTTTCTATTTCATGCATTTCAATTGATGTGGTAGGAATTAGAAACATGAATTCCATCATTCTTGTTGGTGTCCATGTGTGCTTCAGACAAGCATTTGTTGTGGATGTTGTGGGTTGCAAAATGGTGCATACACATGTATAACACGCCTCTATTATGTAGTTTGCTTCATGTAGAATTATAAGGAGTAAAGCAAGTCATGAGAAGTCAAATACGTATCATGTCGTTTGTCTCATTTTATTGTAGTATAGACGATGTGCAAATGCTACATTGACAACATATTTGCCCATTGCATATGCTTCTCGGAGAGTTTAGTATGAGTCAAGAAATATCTCAAACTTTGGTGTTCAGACCTACAGTCTACATTGGAGGGGCAATCTTCAAGTCTACTTCCCTAAAAGATGGGTATTTAATGAAGGATGGCTACCTATGCATCACCCGAGATATGAGGCAAAAGATTCTAGAGGAATGCCATGCACCTCCATATGCTGGGCATAGAGGAATTGAAGCTACCACTTTGGCTTTAGAGAGGTATTTTTATTGGCCAGCTATATGTAATGATATACACCAACTTGTTACATAATGCCTCATTTGCCAAAAGGTCAAATATGATAGTTGGCAAAAGGTGCTTGGACTACTTATGCCTCTTTCTGTGCCTCAGGCACCATGGGAAAGTATTGCAATGGATTTCATCTAATTATTAGTGAGATCGAGACCCTAGAATGACCAGCTTATTTTGGAGAGCCTTATTTGATAATATGGGGACGAATTTGAATTTTTATTATTGTTTCCATCCTCAGATCGATGGCCAAGTGAAGTAGTATATATAATAGTATGAGATCTTTTGAAATGCTACGTGGCTGACCAAAAATCAGATTGAGAAAAGTACCTTCCACGGGTGGAGTTTACAGATAACAATATTGTTCACAGCTCCACAGGGAAAGCCCCATTTGAGGTCATTTATGGAAAGCTGATTCTGACACCTATCCTGAGGACTAAAGACGAGATATTTGTAGCTGGTCAGTATGTCAAATACCTCTATACAGATTCAGATAGCAATAGAAAGGTCTTAAGAAAAGCATAAGATGACTATAGATAAGCACATGAGATAGCTAGATCTCAAGCAAGGGAATTGGGTACTTTTGAAGTTTGAAAAAGCTAGGTTCCACAAGCTTAAAGGCAAAGTTATCTCCCAGGTATTATGGCCTTTTCAGGGTTATAGATAAGATTAATGAAGTTACATACAGATTGACTACAAGAGTATTGGAGGATTCACGATGCCTTTCATGTGAGTCCTTGGGACAGAGCCTACAGAGCCAACAATAGAAGATTCACCAAAAGTGGATGAGTTGGAGGAGGTTCTTCAGCCAGAGTAGATCGTGTACAATACTATACCCAAAGGCCCTTAGGATAAGGAATTTACAGATATCTTGTAAAATTCAAGAGCTATTCAGCATTGAATGCCAAGTGGATGGATGAAGACATGTAGTCTAATAATCCATAGCTCCTGGATATTTACAAGGAAGCTTTACAGTTGAGGTCAACTGAATAGAAGCCAAGGGGATGTCACCAAGTTGTAAATACTCTAAGTGAAAGTTCCACTTGACCATTTATTTGATTGTAGTTATAGAACTTTCCATTTATTTAATTATGGTCAAAGAGTTATTTTCTACTTGGTCAAAGTATTGACTTTGATCAAAGTTACTTAACCCTGGTTAAGTAATCCTAACCTTGGTTAGGGAGACTTGGCTCATGCCAAGAGAGTTAACTACAGTTCAACCAAAGCATTTTAGAGCTGACTTCGATCAGAGAGTGTTGGTGTCGACCAACAAGACTTGGCTTTACAAAGGAGGGTTGACTACGTTCAACCAAGTTATTCTCGATCTCGATCGGAGAGTTTTGGCTTGACCCTCGGTCAAAGCACCTTAATTATGGTCAAAAGGGTTGGCCTCAGTCAACCAAAGTAATTTTATGCTATGTGCGCACATGTGTTTAGTGGGGACACCCGGAGTGACTAGGAATAGTCTAGAGTCTTATTTGGTGCAAAAGCACTAATATTTAATCGGCACCATGATGGTATGTTGCATTAAATGGTTGCGGGTACCAAGAGGGGTAAAATGCTCTATATTTAAGGGAGACTAAAGTTGCTTGGCAAGAGGAGTCTACATCACCATGCGAGCTATGAAGACCCAGAGCTTCCCTATGTGGCATGTAATTAGGAAAGTAGATTAGAAATTTGACAAGTGGCATGTTGCAAAAGAAATGAGCCATGAGCTCTTGTAAAGAGTGAGATTCGCATATGTTTTTGGTTGTTTAGCCTTGAAGTTGAAATTTGTAATCAGATTTACTCTATGAAATAAAATCCTTTGTGACATGAGAGGATTTGCCTCTGAAAAAGGTGAAATAGGGGCTACCCAACCATCGAGCTTTATTACCTTACATAACCTCACAACGTGAAGGCAAAAGGGAAAAAGGGTAGCGTCTTGTGAAACGTGCTCCCTATTTAGGAGAAATGCTTATTAAGATAATACTTTGAAGCACGCGTGCACTTGTGTGGACCATTTTGGTTGGGCGGATGTGGGAAAAAAGGAGAGCGAGGCACGCCTTTTCAAGGACAAGGTTTTTACTCAACTTCGAGGGTCCAGAAAGTCAGGCTAGTTAGGTTCTGAGGTGGGCAGCTGGCGTGGCAGACAGAACGGAGAGCCATTGACTGTGGTGGCCTGGCACAAAGAGGAAAGGTGGACACCGCCAATTTAGAGAGTCAAAATGCGGGAGTCTGCTATTGCCCTGCCCCTGCCCCTGCCCCTACCCCTGCCCTACTCTCCACTCTCACTTCACTGGAGCCTCCCTCCCTTTTTCGAAATCTCCTCCCCTGCTTCCTCCTCCTCTCTACCAACACTATTCCCTCCTCCCTCAGGTGAGCTTCTACCGTCGCTTTGTTCCTATCCGTCCTGAAAAGCGGTGCTTCTCTGCTTACACCCGTCTCGAGTCCATTGCCTTGCTTGTACGCGTCGCCTTTGCCATGCCGTCTCTCCAAAATGCCAGTCCCATTTTCGTGGAATTGCAATTGACAGCTGCTTCATCTCTTCCTGGTAAAAATTTGTCGTTTTACTGAAGATCTCCTCCGACGCTCCAATCCTTTGCCTTTGTTGGCTCCACCGAGTCATTCCCATTCGCTTAGACACAATTTGATCGCTCGGTAAGACGAGTAAAACGTTTTGTTAGAAATTGAGGTTTGTCCCACGGGAAGGCACATTATGTCAAGTAGAGCAGCTATACTAGCTGCCTATGTCTATTCAAGCTTGAAAGATGACAAATGAAGCATTCCTGGGCATCAATTACCTGCCTGACACTCTGATCTCATCCGTCATTAGTTGGAGGTCGCCTTGTTTACCAGTCTCTGCCTCATCTTTCCAACGACGTCTAGCCATTAATGTACTGTGGTAAAAAACTAAAAAAGCGTAAGCTCCACTGGAAACCATGCTTGCCTCGGGATTTGTGAGCAGTAGCCGTTTGATCGGGTTCTCCATTTCAACCTCCCCCCCCATCTCGCCCTGCCGCCGCTCCCAACACACAAACTCACGCACTTAGACTGAACATATGTAAGCAGTCAACATTCGTTTTCAAAGCCCAGAACTCTCCTGATTACAAAGGTTTGACTTGCCATGCTTGAAATTATATATATTTTGCAAGTACAGTACAGTCTTAAGAGTCTAACCTACACGTTTGTTTTCACCTTTCAGATATGGTTATTTTGTTGTGGAACCTGGACTAGTGGGTCTATTTTGGAATTGATGCTGATGCATGGCATGAAGACACATGTGACTGGTTGAAAGATGGACAAGAATGCAATCGATTGCCCTTATCCAGGATGTTTCTTTTGTGTTATGAAAGAGACAAATCCCACAAAGCGACGTGCAAGTGTAGCTAAGTTTTTTAAAGACTTCCCCAACCAGGATGAGGAGGGCCAGGTGCTTGCTGTCAGCGGGCTTTGGAACACTGCCATGGCCCACCCAAACGATCCAGAGTTTATTGAGCTCGGCATATTTGAATGCATGGAAGCCCTGATATGGAAGGGCATTAAGAATAGACAATGGCTTGCCAAGGACCAAAATATATACATTCCGTACTATGCGGCACATATCATTGGCTCCTATACCATGAATGTCGAGGAATTTGCAGAAAAAGCTGTGCGGGCAGGGGTTATCTCCCCACTTGTGGAGCTTTTGAGAGGGAGGTTGACATGGGTGGAGCAGCGGGTAGCAGTAAGAGCTCTTGGGCACCTTGCAACCTATGATTCTACATTTCCTTCTGTTGCAACTCAAGGTCAAGTCCTTGAGCTTGCAATTCAACTTGCAGTCAGTGCCCTCGAGATAGTATACACTCATTTTTTCCAGTTTGTGGATAAGCGTTTGAGCTATCATTGCGACTTGCTCACTCGTGGAATGGGAGGCGTAGAAATGGAGTCACGGAAGGCAGAAGAGTGGGCAAGTCAATTGCAGTGCTGGTCATTGCAGCTGATTAATTGTTTTGCTTTCAAGCCTGAGTTCCTTCCCACCATATGTAAGCCTGAGTTTTTAGGGAAACTGCCAGGCATGTGGGGTGGTTTGGTGAACGAAAATTCACCTGCTGGTGTTGGGTTGCTTCGAACAGTCTGTCATCAAAAGCTTGGAAGAATGGCAGTAGCTGGCTGTTCTAGTGTTATCGATGCTCTATGTAACATTGCTCGTTCATCAGATGATTGGCAGTACATGGCTGTGGATTGTCTCCTTTGGCTTTTGCAAGATCCAAGCACTCGGTACAAGGTAATGCTGACTTATTAGCTTCATAACTTCCAATGTCCTTTTCAGACGTTCAGCCCCGCCCGCCGACCTCCTTGTTTTGCCTTTGTTTGACTCTTGCATGAACCCTCCTACTGCATGTGCGTCTAATAAACAACATGGGCTTTTATTGGGCAGCATCACTCTTGTTTTGTTCAACACACACACACACACACACACACACACACACACACAGAGGGAAGGGGGGGGGGGGGGGGGGAATTGCTTTTAAATTGGAAAGCTCCAGCCAGCACACAGTTGGCCCATGGCAGCTCATCTACGTTGATGCGCTAGCTAGAGGTTCCCGATGTATAGTATATACATGCATGTGTTCGTGTGTAAATATATAAGGTGTGTGTTTGTGGTGTTGTCAGTAGATGGAGTGATCTTGCATATTCAGTTTCTGGATCCTTTACGAAGGCCTAGGCCATATTGAAAGACTTGCATGAGACAAACAACAGCGGCTGGATTCTTACACTCCAGAATCAGTTGTTTACAACAAACATGAAAGATTAGGTAAGTGAGCATTTGATTCAAGTCAAGGTTGTCAAAGATCAGCTAGCAGCTGGAGGTCAAAAGGTCTACACAAATCAACTTGCATTTGTTAGTACTAATTATGCTTCCCAAGAGGCTGAGAATCAGGGTGTTTGTCATGGCAAATGACAAATGGAGTGATGGGCTGGTGATGGATTGATGATGAGGCAGTCAATACTGAAAGGAAGATGCAGGTGTACACACAGAGTGCAGATTTGAAGAGCCTATCACATGGCTCCAGAATCACAAGAGGATGGCACTCAAGAATCATTCTGTGCTTGCTGCAATAATAGGCAACAAGATGATGATATTCATTGAGGCTATGTATTCTCATTTTATGAGTTTAGCAAGATGTTATGGAATGTTAGGTTGGCCTAGAGTTCTCAACAGGAATGGCCAAACAGCTAGAGGGGGTAGCTTCAGAGTAGAGGCATGCGATGCCTTTTGCATGATGTTGTAGAGTGGGTGATGTGGACTTCTTGGAGGCCATGGAGCTGACAAAGATAGTTGTCGAAGAAGCTTTCCAGTTGCATAATGTTGGAGATTTACAAAGTAGACTCTGTTTTCTTGTCGGAGACGGGAGAGCATAAGGAGAGTTACCGATATGACCTTAGAAAACTCAGGATCTGAACCTTGAGCATTGCTCTTAGACAATTAGAGTTTGTGGATGGAGATTTCCACGAAGAGTTTTTCAGATGGTCGCTACACTTGGAGGGTGACGTCATGGATGAATTACCAAGTATGACTTAGGTGGAGTGTGGAGGATGTGGAGAGGTTTTCAAATGACATGGAGCCATCAAAGAGCAGATGTTGATGTTTGATCTAGGTTGTTTGGACCAGACATAGAAGACGCCTTCAATGAACACCTCAACGCTGTTCCTAGGGAGCAAATGGGGTGCATACTTCAAGGAGTGGGTTACGGCTCACAATGGTTCATTTTGCAAGGGAGGCGTCAAAGAATTAGGGTCAACTCCCTGTTTGTAAGGTCCCAAATGAGAGCATGGGGGAGTGACACTTGTAGCATGATAGGGGGAGAATGGAGGAAGACAGAGGTTGTCATGTGGGCAGCACACAGGTTGGCACTGCATACTTCCTTCTAGGCTTGTGTTACCCTTTAGGGCAGAGCTTTCAATGTACAGTTATCCATGGTGTTGGTGTAACATGTGGGGACTTGTTGTGCAAAAATAGATGAAGTGCACGAGGAGAACTCAAGCATAAGAGATACCATTTATAATGCTGGCATAGATGCCCTGGCTGCTGTTGTACATGAGTGCCAAATCGGCATACAAAATTGAATTGAGAAACTCCCCTAAATTGTGACTGCGGGAGCATGATCTATGTTGCTGAAACAGACTGCCCAACCTTTACCATATATTGTCCATCCTGGGCTGTGCGCAATGTTGTAGCCTAGCCTTCGACTATAATCTGGTGCGGCTGTTGTACACTTGTTGTAGGAATAGGCAGAGGCGAGGCACGAGCTGGAAGTGGGGCTGGAGGTTGCAAGATTGAATGCCAAACTTAGGGATAAATAGCCCCTTAGATGGGGTTGGAAAATGAGCCGACCTAGCAAGGGGCTTTGACCGACCTAACCAGGTGGTGACCGGCTTGCTAATCATTTGACTGACGTGCTTGGTCTATTGAACGACTTTCTTGGTTGGGTTAGTTGACCCGACTTGGTCAACCCTGAGGATTGACCTTGGATGGCCTGGTGGGCCTTCCCAATGGGCTCTTGAAATGCCTCAAAAACCCTTTGAATATGTTGTGTTGGGATGTTGCGAGATGATGATTGTGTAGGCAGTTGTCACTGCCACTTGTGCCTGGCACTGGTGCATGTGAGTCGTGACATTCCCCTCTTCTGAACTTGTTGCTAGGTGGATACCTTAAATGTTTTGCCTTGGCGACGAGAACTGCTCGGCTATGGTCTGTTACTTTGGGAAATAGGAATGGACCCATGTAGCTTGTGCCTTACTCATCCTTGGACTAGGGCTCACAAAGGGGTCATGGCACTATGATAAAATATCTTGGGTTTGACTGTGTGTCACAATGCACCCTGCTGCAGGGGTGCATGTGACATTCCCCCCTGCTTAAATTCTGGATGATGGTAGCTATTGAGGGATTGAGTGAATCTACCAAGCAAATGTGATCATGATGGCCACCAACTGCTGCGTGAAGCTTGTCCCCGCAAAGAAATGGGGAAATAACAGTTTAGCACTGGGACAGCATTGGCTCTGCTCCAAAAGGCTGAGGAACGATGCTCTGCTATGATAACACAATGGCTCAACAAAAAATTCTGAAAACCGGTACTGTTGCGAAGGCTGAAAGCCGAACTCCTGTGGCCGATCATCCCACCATGCTCCTATTGCGAATTCCTGATCAATGGGTGGTACGGCACTTTGATAGGCTCCTAGAAATATGAACTACATGTTGTCCTTGTGAACTGCTGAGGATTGACAGGGCTGCTGATGCCGAGGAATTCCACTTTGGAAGGCTAATGGCATGAAACTAGCTACCACTGTTGGCATGCACCCTCTCCACTGTGGAAGATCCACCCACACAGAAATGCTGATGCTACTCCTTGAACTGCTGGGGTGATGACGAAGCCATTGAGGGTAGGTAACCAGAAGTGAATGTCTGGACACTCCCCAATACTCAAATGCACTCCTGGACACTAAGGTACTGTCGTTTGCCTGACTGCTGTGTGAGAACATTTGAATACCCGTGCCTCCTTTGTTGGAGTGATAACTACTGAGGGTAAAACTTTTCCCCCCTCTTGGAACTATGGATGTAAATGCCTCCCGAAGAACGTGAGTGATGTCGGGAGTTGTTGAAACTGTAGCTGTCTCCTTGAGAAGTTGAGAGATAGGTGGAAATGTGGATGCCTCTCAAAGGAGCTGAGAGGCGACTGGCATTGCAGAGGACCCCTTCGAGGGATAGATTGTACTAGATGCTGCTTGAAGGAATGGAGCAGCTGTTGAGCACTCTTCTAATGAATCTATTGAATGGGATGCTGCTTGAAAGGAATGTGAATGTTTGGAAAGGAATGAGATATAGATGGCATAGCTTCTTCCGAAAGAAATATAGAGCTTGTTCCCTTGAGGTGCTGACGGAGGAATAAAACTGCTAAGCACACCACCGAAGAATAGACCAAACTGCTGTCATCACCAATGGAACTGTCAATGTAGACACTGGTCACTGCTATTGCTTGTGGCTCGAGATTTGCTGATGAGGGGATCGACTTCATGGAGTGAGATGGTGAAGCGTCATTAAGCCCTCTACTGCAATTGTTGCCTCCCTAAGGAATCGAGGAATGAGAATTGTGAATGATACTGTTGCATTCCTAAAGAACTGAGGAAGGGGGACTCCCTCTTGCTAGGTTGACAACTGGTCCGACGGACTCCTGAGAGCCCCCCTCCTGATGAGCTTCAAGGTCAATGGGACTGGAATCTGAGGCAACTGGTCCAAAAATCTTCTATTGAGGATGAGTTTGGGAATGTTGTGTTTTTAAAGGATGAGTTTGGGAATGTTCCTGGATTCATCTAGGTATATAATCTTCTATTGAGAAGGTGTAATGTGGGTCATATTGACCACAGCTAATGTGACCAATTGCACTCCTAGGGTGGAAGACCCATAGGAACTGCTTGGAGCTGATGGAAAAGCCCATTGGATGGAAGACCCATCACACCGGTCTGCTAAAGCTGGGATGTCCCCTTCGATGGCAGCCCTAAGAGAATGGATTGCGAGAACTGGACGACCTCTTTGGGTGATAGTTACACAAGACTCATATGCTGCAATTGCTGAGGATCTTGAAGTGTCTCCAAGGGTGAGTGACCCATCTAGAATGACGATGAAAGCCTTGTGATTCCCTTAGGAAACTGATCCAGTTAATTGCTCCCTAGGTGGAAGACCCATAGGAACTAATTGGACATGCTGAAGTTGCTAGACAAGTGAAAAACCCATTCGAACTAACCGTATTGACTGAATGATCCCCTCGGGTGGGAACGCCGAGAGAATGAACTGCTGAAACTGGATGATCCCCATGAGTGGTAGACCCAAGAGGCTCATCATTTGCCAATACTGTGATGTGCCTAGGGATGGAAGACCCCTGAGAGCTAAGTGGAGAACCTGTAAGATCCTGCTGGGTGATAGGCCCAAGAGACTTCCTCCACCATTGCTAACTGTGCTGAGATGGTCTCAAGGATGGAAGACCCCTGAGAGCTGCATGTGGAAATGGCTGCAATAACCTCATGGGTTGGAAACCCTAAGGATCTGCATGCAACCATCGCAGAGACCAACTAGTCCCCTGGACTAGTAGACCCAAGAGAAGCTTGTGATGAACTGTCTGTGCAAATTGCGGAAGGATAGTCCATTACACTGTGCTCTAGGGTGGAAGACCCCTGAGTGGATGATGGACTCATACTGGTAGTTGTTTATTGGGAGAGGAACTGCGAGCAGGTCGTGAGACATTTTTGATACTGTAAAAGCATTTCCTCTTGGTCTCACGTGTGTTGGGCCCCCAATGCTGTCAAGTCGGCACGACGTCTGGCCCGATGTGCAGCCGTGTCAAGGCATTCTTGTTCCAGCTGAAGCTGGAAATGGTCCAATGTTGTTGCATCCTCCTTTGTCTTCTTTTCCTACTCGCGCAAGAGTTGGAGCTGCTCAAAAAGGTGTTGATTCTGCTCAAGGAGTTGCTCATGCTCCCTAAACGCTCGCATGAGAGTTGCTATGCTGTATGGGTCCATGATGGAATACTAGTGGACCCATCAACTGCTGCGACACAGATTGCAAGAGAGAAAAAAATTTCCCCCTTACCCTACGGCAAGGTGTAAACGCACAGGGTAGAAGATGGGAGTTGGCCAAATGTGCGATGAAGGGAAGGAGGGAGAGTTTAATGGAGTATGGTACTACCACTAGTCCGGGGTAAGCACAAAATATCAAAATACATAATATAGTACCACTAGTCCTGGTAAGGACAAAATATCAAAATACATAATGCATACTATCCCGAACATACTCCCTTCTCTGCTGACTGAGTCCCCATTACTGAGCTTTGCTGCCATCACTCCCTCCAAACTTCTTCTGGTCGGAAGGAATCATGCTGCTCTGAAGACTGATACCAATGCAACATGCGGGGACTTGCTGTGTGGATATAGATGAAATGCAACTTGAGAACTCAAGCATGAGAGATACCAGAGATCTTCCTATAGTACAATGCTTTATTTATAATGCTGGCATAAATCCGTGGCTACTGTTGTACATGAGTGCCAAATCAGCATACAAAACAAGTTGAGTTACTCCCCCTTAACTGTGCCTACGGCAGCATGAGCTAATAGACTGTCCAACCTTAACCATATGCTGTCCATCCCGGGTTGTGTGCAGCGTGGAACCCTAGCCTTCGACTGCGATCTGGTACAGCTGCTGTACGGCTGCTGGAGCAGGCAGATGCGTGGCACAAGAGCTGGAACTGTGGCTGGAGGCTGCAGGACTGAATGCCAAACTGAGGGGCGAATAGCCCCTTATATAGGGCTGGAAAACAGGCCAACCTGGCAGGCTTTTTTGACCAAACTGACCAGGCGTTGACTGACCTGCTTGGTCGGGTCAGCTGACCCGACTTGGTCAGCTGTGAGGACTGACTTTGGGTGACCCGGTGGGCCTGCCAATGGGCCCCAAAAACCCTGCGAATATACTGCATTGGGATGCTGCAAGATCGTGACTGTGCGCCAGTTGTCACTGCCACCTGTGCTTGGCACTAGTGCATGTGACAGTCGGCTATTCATTGGGTTACACATGAGCCCTGATTTATGGCAGGTCTGCAGGCTGCACATAGGCCTTGTAGAGAGAGGGGCTTATTGACTTGAGAAAAAGTCCAGTGTTTGGGCTGTGACGATGGGAAAATAGGCGTAAGGGGGTCTTTAATAAGCCCCCAAGTCTGGTCTTGTCGGCTAGCAGACTAGGCTGGTCGGGCAGCAATATAGCAGGCTGGCAGGTGGGCAGACCTGCAGACTGGTCGGCAACATAGGCCCCCAGTCTGAGAGTTTTAGGGGCATTCCAGCCTCTATAAAGCCCTCAGTGTGGGGGGCATATGTTCTCAGAAAGAGCCATCTGCAGGCTGTGTTCCAGCCCTCTAGAAGTGTACAGCAGATACTAGAGGAGGCAGTACAGGGCAGCAGCAGCAAGGCAGGGGATACAGCTCATGTTCCAGCCAGCAGGAGTGCATGAGCATTGAGAGCACTAGAGCAGGTGGAGACTGCGGTAGCAGCAAGGTGCATCAGAGGCACCAGCAGCCCTTAGCCTGTGTGGAGAGCTCATCCAGTTTGCAGACCATCTCTTAGCAGAAAGGTGCTGTCTTTAAAGAGTTCTGGTCTCCTCCCATAGCCACGGAAGTCCTCATCAGAGGAGCACAGCAGAAGGAGAGCAGCGGATTAGGGCAACACTGTGTGGCCGCAGATCCAACACTACTTGGCAGCACCCTGCTCTCCACGTAGAGTGGTTTGTGAGTGCACCATTTTGTAATATATTTTGGGTCCTCTCTTGGGCGTCCTTATTCAAGTATTGGTTGTCATTCTTGCTGTCTTCCAAATCTGAGGTGGTTTACGTTTACATGTAAACTCTATAGAAATGAACTACACAACACGTGCAACAGCTGCAAAAAATCCTGATTAAAGCAAAAAATTGTAATGAAGGTGGGAAAAAGAAGGATTTTAAGGGGGAAATAGATGGGAGAATAGTAGGGGAAATGTGGGAACTGTGGGGGACTATGTAAGTCAACCCAAAAGGATTGTAAGGGACTTTTTGATGTGACATCTAATCCTATCTACTCTCCCTTCCTCCTTCCTGCCTACGCTCACTCACTCTCTCTCTCCCTCTTTCCTACTCCCTCTCAATCTCTCCCTCTCTTCCTACCTCATTCTCTCTCTCGTACCCTTCCTCTCCCTCTTCCCCCCTCTCTCTCCTCTCCCACTTCTGCTCCTCTATTCCCCTTTCTCCAAATCTGTCCCTACCCCCTTCTCTACATTGGTATCAGAGCTTCGACTCTGGCACCTTTGCTTCCCCTTTCACCTTTCACTTCAGCTCCTACGCGAACCGCAGAGCGGTGAATCTGGCCAGAGAGAACAACTATGGTCTAGCGAAGTACAGAGGCAGGAGTCAAGAGTTCAGACTTGACTAAGGTTGCCTGCGTCAGAGGCTTCAATTTGGAAAGACAGCGCTCCATAGCAGCCCACGAGCAAAGAGCAAATCCACGAGCAAACAACTAACAAGAGCCCTCCAACCAGAAGCAAACAGCTACTTGCCTGATGACCACGAGCAAACAGCAGATCCACGATTCTACCACAACTAATCCGGAGCTCCACACCTCTGTCATCGACGGCAATCTTGCCCTCGAGCTGCCCGTCGCCACACCCTTGAGCTGCCCGTCCCATCAGACCACGTGACCAGACCTTGCTCTGCTGTGCGCCATCAACGTGATCTCCGAGCTATCAGTAGCTTTTGACCATTTCGGGGCCGCTCTCCTCTGTTGGGCTCTGCTTGGATTGCTTTATGCGTGGACCGCTGTGGCTGTGACCCCCGAGCTACCCATCCATCTTCTTCGCCACGCCCCTGCTGTGCTGCCATGACACCCGTCCCCCATTGTGCTGTGCCGTCGTCCACCATCGCTACCCGTCGCTGCCATACTGTCGCTTCTTGCAGTTATCAGGTTAGTGTGACTCGGGTTAGTCAGATTAGTTGGTCAGGGTTAGTTAGCTAGGTTAGTTAGGGTTCAGTTAGTGGGTTAGGTTAATCTAACTAGGGTTTAGTTAGTAGGTTAGATTGGGTTAGACTAAGTCCTTGTACTAACTGTCATAGGGGTCTTAGGTTAGTGCTGTCCTAACAGTCTTAGGTGACAAAGGGACCCCCCTTGGGAAGGACGAGGGAGGTGGAAAAGGGCAAAAACTCAGATTCCAGCCTCTTCACCGAGCTTTCTTCGAACCTCTTCAACGACTGCATTTGAGCCTCTTTACTGACACCTCTCGAGCCTCTACATCGAGCCTTCGACACTGGGCACATTTTCCTTGTGTCACTCATGGCACCCAAACGTGCACCCCGGTCGGATGAGTCATCTCAGCATGGTGACGATGTTGCTGAGCAGGAGCAGATGCCGGTCCCAGAGGATGCATCTCCTTCACAGGCAGTTTCTGCTATGCCTACCGACACACAGTTTCTAGATGCGTTGGCCTCGATGCTTCAGGGGACTTTTTAGCAGATGGGTCAGCAGTTGGGGCAGCAGCTCACCACTGCTATGGCTATGCACGATACAGCTATCACCCAGATGGGTAAGAACCTTGGGCAACAGATCACTACCGCCATCAGTATGCACGATAAGGGTAAGCAGCCCGCACCCCAGCACGGGGATCAGTCGGATAGCTAGGGTGATTTTCCTGACCCACACAGGGGATTTATGGCTGATGGCCGTCGCACTTATGATGTTGGTTCTATGCATGCACCCCAGCATGGGGATTATGTTGATTTTGGTGATGCCTTGCCCGCGCCGCCGAGCACTTCTCTTATTGATTCCAGGCCTCCATTTGGCTCGCAGATTTCATTGGCTGAGCCGTCCATTTTGGGCCGGCCCATTGGCACATTTTTGCCAACGGCGAGCATGCCTGGATTGGGTGTTGGGTTTCAGGGCAGTTGGGAGAGGGGCCAGTCCTCTTCTCAACCTTTTTCTATGCCACCCACCCACCGAGATGTTTATGGCAGGCAGACTCAGCAGGGATTGCATGCTTCAATGACACCTCCTGTTAATACATTCAGTCAGACTCAGCTTGCGTATTAGGGAGGTAATGCTTTCAGTCAGACGCACTTTATGCATCAGGGGAGTGGTTCTCCTAACCAGCATGATGCTGGAAGTGGGCAGCATGCAAACATGGATGATATGCTTTCAGATGCCTTACGTTCATATAGGGCTTTGCCTGAGGATGTTCGTAATGAGATGTCCTTTTCACAGTATGTGAGCTTCAAGCGTGAGTATGCTGGTAGTCACTATAGGAATAACGCAGCCAAAGATGTGAAAGATAAAATCTCTGTGCATAAGTTTAAGGGTGACACTCGCACTCCCAATGAGTTGGAGGAGTGGCTCACGAAGCTTGAAGATTATTTCCGCTTCTACCCTAAGAATGATGAGGAGAGGATCATTTTTGCTGGCATGCATTTACAGGATTATGCACATACATGGTGGCGTTACTGCGAGAGTCACCTCAGAAGCCTACCACCTGGAAACAGTTCAAGGAGCTTATGGTCACGACCTTCGTCTCGGCCCTGATCCTTGAACAGTACCTTGCTGAATTCTATGCACTGTCACAAACAGGTACGGTCCAGGAGTACTTGCAGCGTTTTTGGAGACTTTCTTTGTTAAATGTTTGTACAGGATATTTCTGAGAAAGGGAAGTTGCTGCGTTTTATACAAGGCTTAGATCCCTCTCTAGCTGCTGATGTGAGAGCTCACAATCCTCTAACCATTGAGCGAGCAGCCCAGCTTGCTGAGGTGTTTGAGCCAAAATATGCTGGCAAGTACAAGCATGTGTCACATAGCTTCTATGGTACTGCTTATGATGCTGACATGAAGACAAATTCTGCTGATTGGATTGATAAGAAACCAGCAGCTGCTTCCTTCCCACGATATCCAACGGTTTCTGGAAGTAAGATGCCATATGCAAAGCCATACAGGCCCATGGATGCAAAGACAGGTGTCAAACCCAGCGCTGGTTTTGGCAAATCAGAAGTTAAACAACATTCCAGAGCCATAATGGACAGTAGGAAGAAGGCAAATTTATGCTTTAGGTGTGGAGAGAAATGGACACCTGAGCACTGAGATGTGTGCAAAATGAAGAATGTCAGCTCAGCCAAACTCAGCATGATAATTGAATTATCTGATGATGATGAAGTGGCTGATGTAGCAGACCCCCATGATGTCTCTCATGAGGAATTGACAGGAGTTCATGATGTAGATGAGTCTCCTGACACAGATGCCACAAAGGGGACTGTTTTTCCTTTTGATCCGGGTGGGGCTATTGAGCAAACCACTCATGTGATGCATGAGATTGATATTCAGCCTACATGTAGCAGGAAAGGCCATAAGCCAACACTCTCTGTGTTGGAGCATCAACCTACAATGCCTTTTCCTGTGAGAGGTGATGCTAATGGTAATGTTCCTGTGGATGATGAACAGATTTATTGGGATGCCCAGCCTACAGTGCCCTACACTGTATACCATCTCACTACATGCCTTGATGGGTGCCAAAAGTGCTGACACAATCAGGTTGAAGGGAATGATTAATGGCAGATCTGTCCATGTATTGGTAGACAGTGGTAGCACTCACAGTTTCATTAATTGTAGAACATTGCAAAGATTGGGATTAGTTGCTACAGAGATAGACCATGGTCTGAAAGTGGAGATCGCGAATGGACAGCACATGATCAGCAGACATTGTTGCCAGGATGCCAGGATCAAGTTTTCTGATCATTATGAGTTTGCAGGTGATCTTTTGGCATTGGATATGGGACCCATAGATGCTGTCCTGGGTTGTGATTGGCTGAAATCCCTGGGGAAAATCAGTATAGATTTGAATGCCTTATCTCTTGAGTTTTGCCACAAAGATAGAACTGTTACATTGCAGGGCATTGTGAATCAGAAATTGCAGGTCATTTCAGCAAGGCAGCTAGCTAGGGAGCTCAAGAACGAAAGTGCCATTTATGCATTGAATGTCTCTGTACCTCAGGAGGGTGGTATTCCCCATATGGATAATTGTGAAATGCATAAATTGCTCTTAGAATTTGGGGATGTGTTTGCTGATATGCCATCTCAGTTGCCCCCAAAAAGAGATGTTGATCATGCCATAGTCCTGGAACATGGTAGTAAACCAATAAACAAGGCCCCGTACCGACTCTCTAAGGTTGAACGGGAAGAAGTGGCAACACAGGTGCGAGATTTGCTTGAGAAAAACTTCATTGCTCATAGCACCTCGCCATTTGCATCTCCAGTACTCCTGGTGAAAAAGAAGGATGGCTCTTTTCGTATGTGCATTGATTACAGAGAATTGAATAAGACCACCATTAAGAACAGGTTTCCTATTCCCAGGATTGATGACCTGCTGGATGAACTCAAGGGTGCTCAGTATTTCACGAAGATTGATTTGAGGTCAGGTTACCATCAGATCAGGATGAAAGAGGGTGATGAGCATAAGACTGCCTTTCGTACAGAAAGAGGATTATATGAGTTCAAGGTGATGCCTTTTGGTTTGACTAATGCACCAGCCACCTTCCAAGCACTCATGAACAAGATCTTACACCACCTTCTTTTCAAATGTGCTGGTATTTTTCGATGACATTCTCATTTATAGTAAGGATGCACAGGAACACATTGACCATGTCCGACAAGTGCTAGAAATCTTGAGAATGCATCAGCTTTATGCCAAGGCCAGCAAGTGCACATTTATGGCAGAGGAGGTTGAATATCTTGGTCATGTTGTAAGCAGGCACGGAATCAGGGTAGACCCAGCTAAGGTGAAAATGCATTAAGGAGTGGCCGCAGCCACAAAATACCACGCAGCTCAGAGGTTTCTTGGGTCTTGCTTCTTTTTACAGGAGATTCATTAGGCACTTCGCCAAAAGAGCTGCCCCTCTCACTGATTTGCTGAAAAAGGATGCCTTCCAATGGTCAGAAGCAGCACAACTCAGCTTTGATAACCTCAAGAATGCCCTTAGCAATGCACCTGTATTGGTGTGCCCTGATTTCTTACGGTCTTTCATTATTGAGACGGATGCCAGTGGCAAAGGTTTAGGGGCTGTCCTAAAACAAGAGCATGGTGTGATTGCTTTTGAGAGCAGGAAGTTTAATGCCAGAGAAATGAATTATCATGTTTATGATCAAGAGATGCTGGCAATCTTGCATGCTTTTGCAAAATGGCACCACTACCTGTACGGTAGCAAGATTAAGGTCAAAACGGATCACAGGACACTCAAGTACTTCTTAACGCAGCCTAATTTATCCATGAAGCAGAAGAGATGGCTGGCTGCAGTTCAGTCCTATGATTTTGACATTGAATATAGAAAGGGGAAAGAGAATGTGGTTGTTGATGCCTCGTCCAGAATGTGGTCATGCAAACTGTCTGCCATTTCCACGCTTCATCAGGAGTGGATACTTGGGATTCAGGAGGAATACATGCAAAATTCTGATGCAGCTCCTATTTTTGTGGAGTTACAGAGTCCGTCCAGCCAAGGACATGTTCGATTTCAGCTCCGCAACGGACTGTTATGGTGCAGGGACAGAATTTATCTTGTGCCAGACTCCAAGTACAGGTTGATGGTATTACAGGAATGCACTCATCCCCTATGTGAGGGCATACGGGTATCACAAAAACATATGAAAAAGTCAAGGAGAGCTTTATTTGGGATGGTTTGTGGCGAGATGTGGTTAAGTTTGTCAGTGAATGTTTGCCCTGCCAACAAAATAAAGTGGACAGCCGGTTACCCGCAAGCCTTCTGCAATCGCTACCCATTCCTGAAGGCAAATGGACTCACATTGCCATGGACTTCATTACAGGCTTGCCTTCTACAGATAAGGGTTGGGATAGCATATTTGTGGTGGTTGACAGGATGACTAAGCAGGCCCATTTCATACCGACTAAAACTCGGTACTCCGCTTCACAGGTTGCCTGGCAATTCATTGAGTATGTGTTCAAGCACCATGGTTTTCCTCAGGAGATTGTCAGTGACAGGGATGCTAAATTTATGGGTCACTTTTGGCAGGAGTTATTCACTGCAGTTGGTACTTCCCTTGCGCCTAGCACTGCTTATCATCCACAGATGGATGGTCAATCAGAGAGGGTGAACAAGTGGGTGGAGGAGTATCTAAGGCATTACTGTCATGACACGCAGAAGTCTTGGGACAAATGGTTAGCATTGGCTGAATTTTGCTACAACAGCACCAAACACCTCTCTATTGGCATGAGTCCATTCGAGGCTATGTATGGATGCAAAGTGGGAATGCCTTCCAGGGTTGCAGACTTGGCTGTGAAAAATCAGCAAGCAAGGAATGATTTGGAGAGTATGAATGCCCTTCTGCAGTTGGCTAAGAGGAATATGCAGGATGCCCAAGCCAAGCAGAAGAAGTATGCGGATGAACAAAGGAGGTACTTATCTTTTGAAGAAGGGGATTATGTGCATTTACATCTCCATAAGAATCGATATTCCTCGCTGAAAGGTAATACCAACACAAAGCTTGCCCACATGTATTATTGCCCCTACAAAATCATCAGCAAAGTTGGGCAGGTAGCATATCAGTTGGAACTACCCATTACCTCTAAGATCCATAATGTTTTCCATGTATCCTTGCTGAAACCACATGTCGGACAGCATGTCCAGGTTCTTCCTGAGCTGCCTCCTATGGATGAAGAGGGCCACATAATCTATGTGCCGGAGCAAATCAAGGGCTTCAGAGATCATGTACTCAGGAACAAAGCCTACACAGAATACCTCATCAAATGGAAAGGTTTAACGGAAGATGAGAATTCTTGGCAACCTGAGAGCATTGTGCAGGACTACCCCTATCTCCTACAAAGCTGATCAGTTTCTGTTGTATCCTTCTCATCCAAGGCACCCTCTTGGAATTTTTGAGGTCAAAATTCTTTGGGAAGGGATGGCTGTAATGAAGGTAGGAAAAAGAAGGATTTTAAGGGGGAAATAGATGGGAGAATAGTAGGGGAAATGTGGGAACTGTGGGGGACTATATAAGTCAACCCAAAAGGATTGTAAGGGACTTTTTGATGTGACATCTAATCCTATCTACTCTCCCTTCCTCCTTCCTGCCTACGCTCACTCACTCTCTCTCTCCCTCTTTCCTACTCCCTCTCAATCTCTCCCTCTCTTCCTACCTCATTCTCTCTCTCCTACCCTTCCTCTCCCTCTTCCCCCCTCTCTCTCCTCTCCCACTTCTGCTCCTCTATTCCCCTTTCTCCAAATCTGTCCCTACCCCCTTCTCTACAAAAATCCACTGCAAGCAAATGTAACTGCACAACTCCTTCCAGAGGGCACCAAACATTGCTGAACCTCAAAACTGAGGCGGAAGCTCACAATCTGAAAAACAATTGCCAAAACAGTTCTAATGTAACATGTGCTTTTGAAGGAAGTTGCTCTGCAAAAGAGCAAAGTAGTTGAACTGCTCCAAAATTATAGGAGAACTTAGAAATGTACAATGTCAAAAGTCACCTCAGAAGTGCCTTCAAAAAGATTGATTGGTTGGCTGTTGGAGCTCCAAAACTGCTAGAGTTGAGCTCAAAGTGCTGCA
Source organism: Dipteris shenzhenensis (assembly GCF_047967505.1). Taxonomy (NCBI): domain Eukaryota; kingdom Viridiplantae; phylum Streptophyta; class Polypodiopsida; order Gleicheniales; family Dipteridaceae; genus Dipteris; species Dipteris shenzhenensis. The sequence continues at coordinate 1,656,213 of NC_141614.1, read as the reverse complement.
GCAGATGTTGTGCAGCAGTTGAAAACAGCTGCGAAAGGCTTCAAAAGAAGTTGAACTGATAGGGAAAGGTCTAGGCAGCTCTTGAGTCCTAGTAGAGGCGAAATGCAGAGAAACAGGTTCAAACTACTGCAGGAGCAGTTACACAGACAGGACACAGCTCCAAATGGCTCGAAATTGGCAGAAAACAGCTGTAGGATGGTCCGAACTGCTCCAGACCAAGTCGCACTGGCAGAAGGCAGCTCTAGGAAGCTCCAAAACAGGTCGCCAGTATGCAAGGCAGCTGCTGCAGGTGGTGGCTACACCTGAAGAACTCGTTTGAGGCAACAGCACTATCTTTTGTGCGATGAAATTGCTCCAAAACAAGCTGGAGTGCACAGGGCGGGACCTCAACTCTGCTTTGACACCAGTTTGTGAGACTGGGATGCTTGGAAAGCAGTAGAGCAGCAGAAACTGAGCTAAAGAGTAGAAAACAAGCTGTAGAAGCTATTGGAGTAGCAGGAGAGTGCTATATAAGTACAAGTGAAGTGATGATACATTACTTGAAGGGCTAACCCTAAAGCCCTAGTCTAGTCAACCCATGGAGCAAATTTGTAAGTTGTAAGGTTGGCTTTATGCCAATGCAGTAATAGTGCACGATCTGCACAGTAGCACACACACACTAGCCTACAAGGCCATGTTGGAATTATAGATATAATTCAGCAGTGACCAATGTAATATAATAAGTTAGTTAGGGGCACTTTTCCCTCATTTAGAGGTTTTTCCCCCTAACTGCAGTTAGTTCACTAACTATGGTTAGTGACTACTAAGGTTTTGTCACTATGACAAAACCTTATCAACTCTACTTTGTGTTGTACTCTTTTACACTCTATTTTGCAACTACAGCTTTCAAGCTTTCGACTCTCTCACTCTCTCTAGCTCTCACTCTCTCCATCTCCTTCATTTGGTATCAGAGCAGGTTCTAGGCCTGTGTGCCCTCTGCTCCTTCTTCATACCAGCGCCTTACCTCCAGCTCCAGCCCGCTCCAATCTGTCCGTACGACTGTACGGAAGCCTTACGCAAGTGTCGCCATCTGCTGCCGCCGTACATCGCCGTACCAGCGCCGAAACTGTTCGTCATCTGCTGTCGTACTTCGCCGTACCAGCTCCGTACTTCGCCGTACCAGCTCCGTACCTGCAGCCGTAATGCGCCGTACCAGTTCCGTACATTGCGTCATCTGCTTCCGTACAGCGCCGTCTGTACCGCGCCGTACATCGCCATCCGTACCTGTCGTCGACGTACCAGCCGTACAGTGCCGTACAAACTGTACGGCATCTCCGTACTGTATTCAGTACAGTAAATCTGTACTGAATCTGCTTCAGTACAGCAGCAGGTACCTCCTTGGTTTTGTACAAGAGAATTGGCAGGTGATCTTTGGCAGGTGATCTTTGGCAGGCTAATTTTGCAGACAGCCATTGTTTGGCTAAGTATTCTGCAAGTACATTTGGGGCATTTTGCAGATTGCAGACATTGCAATCATTGGGCAAGTTTGAAGCTATAACAAGAGCAAAATTGCAGATTTGTCTGAAATTTGGGGCTTTTGTATTAAAATTGCAGATTTGGGGCTTTTAGCATTTTTACCCCTTTCTGGCTGCAATTTCTAGCCACAAATTGGGGCTTTTGTGTTTGGAGAGCATTTTTTGGAGTATTCAGTACATACTGCCTTTCTTGGAGTGTTTGGAACACTTTTGGCAGATTTTGGAGAGTGTTTTATGCTTGGACAGATTTCTGACAGCTCAAGTGCAGAAATCTAAGTTGCATATACAGCCCGTGCTTGGGTGTGGTTTTTGAGAGTTGTGCATTTTATTCCCAGTAAGGGAATTCAGCTTTGTATCTGCTTCAATCTCTTTTTCAGATATGGCCCATCAAAATCAGAATGATTTTCAGTTCGGTGGTCTTTCTCAGGAAGACAAATTGGATGGTACCAACTACTCCCTCTGGAGTTTCATGGTACGTAATATTCTGATTTCTCGCAATTTATGGGATTATGTCAATGGGGATGAAATCCGACCAGCAGATATTGCACCTGCTATCCCTCCTCACCAAGGAGGTGGAAGAGGTTGTGCACAAGGTGCAGCTGCAGGACAAGTTGTTGGTGCAGCTACAGTCAATACTCTTGAGCAAAAGAGATGGGATTCACGGGATGCCTTAGCCTTGTCTTGCATCTCTCTTTCAGTGAAAAGATCAATCATTCCGCATATCCGGTCGTGTAAGACCTCTAGGGCAGCGTGGGATATTTTGGAAAGCATGTATGCAGCACGGAATGATGCCAGGGTATCTTTTTTAAAAAGAGAGTTGAGCAATACACATATGGAGGAGGGTGACTCCATGTCAGCCCACCTCACTAAGCTACAGGATCTCAGAGAGCAGTTGTTAAACATAGATGAAATTATTCCTGATTCAGAGATGATTACAACCACTTTGAATTCTCTTCCTGAGTCTTATCTCAGCTTTCATACTTCGCTGAATTTATCATTGAGGGGGGGTGCAAATCCTCTTTCTTTTCATGAGCTGATAGGACTTCTGCTTCAGGAAGAGCAGACCAGGAAAAATTTGGCTTCACGTGCAGGTGAACAAGCCATGCTCTCAAAATTCAAATAAAAAACAAAGGGACAGGCAAAAACAGCAGCAAATCAGCCTTCCAGTGGGTCAGGACAGCCTTCACAAAAGGCTAAAAGTGATGCAAGCAAGCCCAAAAAGAAGGGTTTTTGTCACTACTGCAAAAAGCCAGGTCATCACATAGCAGAATGCAGGAAAATGATTGCAAAGGAAAAGAAAAACAGCTCAGGAATGGCTGTTTCAGATTCAGCCCCTTGTGCATCTGACAGTGGGGATGCTGCAGCCAACTTTGTTGGTCAAGATTATGCCTTTTTATCTTGCATTTCTGATTCTAGGTTGGCTGTTCCAGATGCTCGGGATAGTACAGCTTCTTGCAGTGATGATACATATGCATTTTTGACTTGCAGTTTTGACTCTCCCTCAGATGCATCTGCTTTCAGTGTTGATGAAACACTGAACACATGGTATTTTGACAGTGGTGCATCCAAGCACATCACTTCGAGGAAGTGTCTTTTTACTTCCTTGCATCCACCCCCTGTTGGTAAGAAAGTCACTTGTGCCAACAACTCCTCATATTCAGTACGTGGCACAGGAGAAGTTGAGCTCACTGCAATTGATGGCTCAATTTTCAGACTTTCTGATGTCTTATATGTGCCTGGCATAACCAAAAATCTCCTTTCAGTGTCCACTCTTAACAGAGAAGGATTTCAGGTCATCTTTGAGGATGACAAATGTGCTGTCCGGGACAGGGAAGCTAACTATGCCTTAATGTTATTTGGTACTCTGCTGCGTGGGCTTTTTCAGCTTGATATTTTTCAGAAAAGAGCAGCTCATGCTTTGGCAATTTCTACCCCTACAGTTGCCATGCAAAATGCAGAATTATGGCATGCCAGATATGGCCACATGCATTACAACAGCTTAATGACACTTCAGAAATTTTCAATGGTTGATGCATTGCCACCTCTTGAGATACCTCCTCCACATGCCTGTGAAGGGTGCATTTTAGGTAAAATGCATAGATTTCCCTTCAAGAAGGATGGTTCAGTTAAAGCTGTTCGCAAATTGCAGCTTATACACAGTGATGTCTGTGGTCCCATGAGGACTCCTTCATTGGGTGGTCATCTCTACTTTGTCACATTTATTGATGACTACTCCAATTTTACTTGGGTTTATGGGCTGAAAAAGAAATCTGAAGTGTTCACAGTGTTTAAACACTTTTCAGCCATGGTTGAAAATGAAACCGGGCTCAAGATACAGACATTACGCACGGATAGAGGTGGGGAATACCTATCTGCAGAATTTGATGCTTTTCTCAAACAAAAGGGTATTGTGCATCAGCTCACAGTCAGGCTGACCCCTCAGCAAAATGGCAAAGCTGAGAGGAAAAATAGAACCCTCATGGAGATGGACAGATGTATGCTGAAAAGCAAACACATGCCTCATAAATTCTGGTTAGAGGGTTTGATGTGTGCCAATTACATTTTGAACAGGGCTCCCACTAAGGCTTTAAAAACAAAAACTCCTTTTGAGGTCTGGAATGACAGGAAGCCTTCAGTGGATCACTTCCGAGTCTTTGGATGCCTTGCCTATGCACATGTGCCAGTTGAATTTAGGCACAAATTGTCAGATAAAGCCATCAAATGCATATTTGTTGGATACAGTGCAGAAAGCAAGGGGTATCGTCTCTACAATCCTGCTACACGCAAAATCATTGTAAGTAGAGATGTGATATTTTCTGAAAATTCAGCTTACACTCAGGCTGATTTTCAAATGCCTTTACCTTCAGAAGATGTCTTTCAAGGGTTGCTACCCATCGCTTTGGGTTCCCCTGCTGATTTTTCTGATTCAAATCAGAATTTACAGCAACCTTCAAATGCTTCAGTTCTGCCAAGGGATGTCATGCCTCCTCCACAGGAAGTGGAACAAGTGGTACAGCAAGAAATTGCAGACATACATGCAGCAAAAACAGTCCCAAACTGGCTGTTACAGACTCTCCGGGAGAGTAAACTTGATGCTCCGTTACCTGGCAGGACTCGCAGTGCAGCAAGGCACATGGAAGGTGCTAATTCAGTGGAATCAGCATATGCAGGTACTCTCCTTGATGAAGAGGAGCCTGCCACATTTGAAGAGGCACAAGGTAATGTGCATTGGATGAATGCCATGCACGATGAGTTGCAGTCCATTGCAAAAAATCAGACTTGGGATGTTGTGGACTTGCCACAGGGTAAACATGCTATTGGCACACGATGGGTATTTAAAGTCAAACGGAAGCTAGATGGCTCCATTGACAGATATAAAGCCAGGCTGGTTGCTAAAGGCTATGCTCAGAAAAAGGGCATAGATTATGAGGAGACTTTTGCTCCTACATCCCGGATGACTACCATCCGATCAGTAATTGCAATGGCTGCACATTTTGAGTGGAATGTTCATCAGTTGGACATCAAAACAGCCTTCTTAAATGGGGACTTGCTGGAAGAGGTGTATGTCAAACCACCTCCGGGTTTTGGAATTACAGCAAATGCACTTCAAGTCTGCAAGCTTAATAAAGCTTTATATGGGCTGAAACAGGCCCCTCGTGCATGGTATGCCAAGATACATGCCTTTTTGACCAGCAAGGGGCTGCACAATAGTCCTACTGAGAGCACCCTCTACATCAAGATGGATGGGGGGGAAATATTAGTCATCCTTCTTTATGTTGATGACTTACTGCTCACAGGGTCCAATGACGACAAAATTGCAGATTTCAAAACTGATTTGCAGACCCACTTTGATATGTCAGATTTGGGGCTGCTTCCATTTTATTTGGGGATCCAGTTCTCTCATGAGAGACGTGGCACTGTTATGTCTCAGTCCAAGTATGATGCAGGAGAATCAATTGATGCCACACTTTACAGTCAAGCTGTTGGATGCCTCATATATCTCTGCAATACTAGGCCTGATATTCAGTTTGCAGTATCTCAGGTGAGCAGGTACATGCACAGCCCCAAAACTATGCATTGGCAGGCAGTTAAGCGCATCTTCCGTTATTTGCAAGGCACCAAGTCTTTTGGCTTACTATTTCCCAGGGGGGGTGACTTGCAGATGCATGCCTACAGTGATTCAGATTGGGCTGGTGATTATGACACTAGGCAGTCCACTAGTGGCAATTGTTTCTTTTTGGAAAAATCTTGCATTTCATGGCTGAGCAAGAAACAATCTACAGTGGCTACCTCATCATGTGAAGCTGAGTACAGGGCAGATTTCACAGCAACAGTTGAATGTGTCTGGCTGAGACGTTTATTTGCTGATCTTCATCTGTCTTTGGAGGGTCCTTCTCCAATTCTCACTGATAGTCAGAGTGCCATTGCAGTGGCAAAGAATCCAGTGTTTCATGCTCGCACGAAGCACATTGAGGTTCACTATCACTACGTCAGAGAGAAGTTGCATGCAGGAGAGATCAGTATGATCTTTGTGTCCACACATGACAACGTTGCAGATATTTTCACCAAAGCACTACCACGTGAGAAGTTCGAGGCATTTCGCAGTGCCCTGAACTTATATCCGTTTGGTGATTGATCAGCCTTGTACATGACATTGGCACTGCAGGGGGGTGTTGGAATTATAGATATAATTCAGCAGTGACCAATGTAATATAATTAGTTAGTTAGGGGCACTTTTCCCTCATTTAGAGGTTTTTCCCCCTAACTGCAGTTAGTTCACTAACTATGGTTAGTGACTACTAAGGTTTTGTCACTATGACAAAACCTTATCAACTCTACTTTGTGTTGTACTCTTTTACACTCTATTTTGCAACTACAGCTTTCAAGCTTTTGACTCTCTCACTCTCTCTAGCTCTCACTCTCTCCATCTCCTTCAGGCCATACCAGGGGCTGAAACCTATTAGGTTCGCCCAACAAAGCGGAGTAGATAATGGAATTAATAGATCTTTGATAGGTTTTGGACGGCAATCGGCATGCACAAAGCTCAAGTCACCTATGATTGGTGCCCAATAAGATACACAACCCCCCCCCCCCAAAAAATACAAATCTAGATTTGTTTCTTGAATTTCATTTTCAATCCAGATAAAGTATTTTGGTTGTTAGTTAACAATTTTCAGTTTTTGGTGCATTATTTCATATACAACATGTTGCTATGCCACCATCACATACTTAGCTTGTTTTGATGATTCTAAGTTACTCATATTTTCCGGTATTGATGTGTACTAATATCTCATTATTCACATTGTCTACATTCTTGCCCTCTTTCCTTAACCTTTGGTGAAATATGGTCAAGAAGGTAACTTTTATACCATATAATATTTGTTTTATTCCCTGCATAATTTACAAGAAGAAAAACTAGAGATCAAGGAAGATTTGCAAGAAGACAAGCGAGAGATCATGGAAGGAGTCAAGCCATTGAGGCTGCTTTTTTCTTTTATGGGTTGGGGAGGGGATATCATTGTTGCAAGTATTGTACAACTATGATTTTTTCCTTACTTACAGCTGCTATGCATACATCAAGGCTTAGACACAAATCAAATCTAGTACTACCTCTGTTGGTGGCTAGAAAACATTCATAGCTACAAGATGAGTGTCACGCTCTACTCAGGACAATCGGTTGAAGGAGATTTGCATTACCACCCAGTTCGTCACAAAGGCACCCAAATTAGAATCCTTTGAGTGCACCAGCCGACCACCCAGTACGAATCCCCTTAGGACACTATTGCAGTTCGGCCACTAGGCCAATGCTATTTGTACTAATTGTCCTAATTAGGCACTGTTGGAGACATCGGGTTCATGCCCCAGTTGTGAGCCCCCAAAAAAGGAGAGCTCAGGGGGTTGACGCACAATCCACATGATATGCCAATTTTAACTGCAAAAATATTCTTTCAAGTCTCTGGTTGATTGCCTTGATTTAGCTTTCTTCATATGTACTCCTTGAGGCGTTGCAATTTCATAGTATTGCTTTAGTATCAACCTCAAGGTTATGGCAATTTTATCGTTGTTATGCCTGAAGGTCATCTACTAAAACATCGGGAGCGTTCAGGCGTCCCATTTCAAGGCAAACAAATCCTACCTCAATGAAGTAGTCATGCCATATGCTGGTTGTGTGCTCTCCCTTTTTATAATTTAACTGTGTTGGCTTAGCGTCATTATTGTTTTATTTTTTTGAGAACTGAGGGTATCTAAAAGACAAATGGGGACATTCTTGGTCCCAGATTTTGAGGTTGGGAGCTCATAGTTCTTCTTCAATCTCGTAGAACTCTTATAACATTCTGAACGTGCAGCATCTTACAATTCTTGTAACCCATATAGTGTTATTGCAAGCTATAAGTTATTGTTTAGTCTTGATCCTGAAATTTGACAAAGAAAGAAAGAAAGAAAGCTCTAGTAACGTCCATGGAAGATGGAAAAGATCAATGGGACGAATAAGTAGCTTGTACATCAAATCCCGAAACTGGGAGTGCATTAAGTATTTCCATGGGAGTGCATGAAGCATCTCCACGGCCATTTTAAAGCATAACTACTTCCTAATGCTAACATAATGTGGCTTTGATTACATCTGTTTAAGACTGAGAGTTTTTAGGCTTAGATTTGATGCTTTCTTCTTTGGGGATTCTGGGTCGTGCCCATCTACCTCTGTCCACCTCTAGATCATGTGAACTAGCTCTAATTTTGCAGATTGGATACCTTTTAAATATTGATATGTCTTCCTGGAGGTATTTCTGCATCCTTTGGCAGTCCATTGAGTTAATCCCCTGCTTGTAAAACTGTATTTTTGTCCCCGGGTTTTGCCATAACTTCAGCACCATTTTCTGTGTGTGTCTCTCTCTGACTTCACATGCATCTTCTGGTATCGTAGCTGTTATACCTCATGTTTCCGTCTTGATGATCCCCTAAGGGTCCGTGTGCATGTCCCTGCAGACTGTGGTCTGGTGGTCTGAAAGAACTTCTTGGTCATCCTGATTCTTGTCCTCCTGCTGGACCCATTTGGCCTAGGAAGAATGATACAAGAACTCTGCTCTACGGACCTCCAACTCCTGTAACTCCAAACGTGCACACTCCAAGAGTTCTCTAACATTGGGACCTCGGATCCTGCTCCCTGAGTCTCTCTATGGATGCAAGGTCTTTGCAATGTGCTCTCTCCCGCTCTTGAAGAGAAGCTCTCCGTCTAAGAGAGTTCTTGGTTGCTCCGTTGAATGTGTTGGGATATCTCAAGGTGCATGCCTCAGGACACCTTGGTTTCTATGTGTGTGTGCTAGAGGCACAGTTAGGTGCCCATAAGCACAGTTAGGTGGTGATAGAAGCCGCATAGGATGACTGAGAGAATCTAGGAGCAGATTGAGGAGATGATAGTGGAGCTCAGAGGTCATCAGTGATGTCAGTGATCATGTAAGAGGTGCCTACTTAAGGACCTCACCTTTCTTCATTCTATAAGCAAGAATTCCGAGTTTGTGTTCACTCCATGCTTTCTTTTCAGTTTACCAACATGGTATCAGAGCCCTTTGATCCTCCTTGAGCCCATTTGTGCCACATCATCTTCTTCTTCTTCATCTTCACCATTTCTTACCCTTCTTCCCAAATCTTGCTAAAGCTTGTTCTCCTCTGTTTCTCTGCCATTCTCCAAGCCCTTCCTACTGGAGATACCTCTCGAATGGGCGAACCTTCAGCTGCAAGGAATCAAAGAACGGACGTCGTTGCTGGAGCCTAGTCGTCATTTCCCGAAAATCGTCGAACCTCTCTTCTGCGTTTTCTCTGTTTCAGCTCCACCTTTCTCTAATTCCTTTTAGGGGAAGCTTCTCCATACCTTGGGCTATTTGCTGTTGAAATTTGAGCAGCAATGGCTGCATATTCAAGGAGAAAACAAAAAAAAACCAGTCGACTTTGAAGAAGCTAGCTATGGCGACCTGACGCGGAATTGCGCCTCTCCTCAGTGGATCTTCTCTGGTATAAGAGCTTTCTTTTGCTTCAGAAAGCCCCTTTTTCTTTGCTTTGGAGAGTGAGATACAAGCCCTCTAAGTTCAGGCCTCTGTTTTTGACAGTTTTGACAAGGTTGTGAATGTGATGCTACTTTAGATGCTACTTTAGCATTTATGAGGTTTTGAAGTTTTGAAAAGCATTAGTACAACTGTGGCTACAACTTTCTTTTAAGTTGCTATACCTGGATTTGATTGCAAAGCTTTCATTTAGCCACCTCTCTGAAGCATGTAAGTGAAAGCATCATTGATTGAAATTTGGTCAGAAGTCTTTGCTACATTAAATGCTTATATTTTGAAGCTTTTTAGTTGTTATTCTAGCCTTGTAAGGGAGAAGACATTGCCCAATTCCTGGGTTAGACCCTCTCATGGCTACCATATTGAATATAGATAAGTTCAATGGGAAGGGCTTCCACACATGGCAGATGAAGGTCAAGTTTGCATTAATGAGGGAAAATCTCTGGGGGCTTGTCAAACTGGCTTCAACTTCTTCTTCAACAGCCTCCAATGCTGGAGAATCCTCAGCTCCGACATGCCGGCGGAGGGGCTGCGGTCATTGATGCTCCGGAAGCCTCTGGTGCTTGCTCTTGTTGCTGCGGAGGATCCTGCGGGCATGAAGTCTCTCCTCTAGAGGGGTCTGAAGTCGCGGGTCCTCTCTTTGGAGCTCGTGATACACCTGCCTGGGGGCCACTAACTCGATCATCCTGTGATTGCGCGGTTGCCTGTGCTCGCCTCTTCCGCTTGGCATGTTATTGTTGGTTCTTTCTGGCCCACTTACTCTATCTTCTTTCCCACCTTGGTCCATCTTTCCTTTGAAGCCTCAACCCAGGGGGTCTGCGACTTTGGTTGCTGTCCCTGAGACTGCTGCTGTGTTTGCCTGGGTGGCCATTGTACCTATCCTCTATAGCGGCTCTCCGCTGTCCTTGTGTCTCTTGCAGGTAGGGAGGGGGCTTGCTCAAGCCTCTCGTACAATCTTTGGCTAGGTGCCCCTTCTAGCTGCCTCTCTAACACTGGCCTTTTAGCTCGGAGACCTCCAGTCTGTGACGAAGTGTACCTTCCTCAAGAGTGTCCAAGAGAATCACCTCTAGGAGGATGTCCAGGCTCTCTAAACCAACCGGAGACGAGGAACCCCGTCATTTGCCACTAGAGACGCTGTAGACTCCAAAGGGTACTCTAGAGAACTGTGTCGAATGCCTGCCCCATAGAAGGAAGGATGGCTCTATACTCCATCGGAAGCCCCAAAAAGCGGAGCGTCACTGGAAAACAGGGAACATGGTGAGTTGAGTAAATCCTTGATACCAAGGGATAAGATACACCAAATGTGGGCCCAAGAGAATAGGCTCCTCTCCACGAGAGCTAGAGCAGTATTTGGGGAGCCAAGTTGGAGGAGAAACACGCCTCGTCCGCAAAGGGTGACTTCTTGGATGTGGTCGCCATCTAATACCAGGCTGGCCTGGATCCAGTCCTTGATCTATCTCCTTGAGGGAGTAAGGCCGATAATCCTGCCAACAACTGCCTTGTCTTGTAGTAGGTTCACTGCGTGCTGTACCTGCTGCTTATCTGCCGGCAATAGGAGAACTTTGATGGCTGGGGGAGTCTAGGGGTGCTGCCATGGAGCCCCTTTGGCCAGACCAAGGGTTGCTACCAAGAGTCCCAATCACCAGAAAAAGCAAAAAACTGCACTGTCCACTGGGGGGAAGAGGCGGAGACTAGAAGAGGAAGAAGATAAAAGAAGGGCTCTGATAGGAACTGCTGGCGCACGTTCCTAGTAAGAGCAAGGGAGAAGCTCCCACAAGAGAGAGGAGAACTGCCAGGATCCTGGCCCCCAACGCTGAAGGGGAAGTCCCTGCTGAATCTTCGTAAGATGGGATGGCTGATCCGTGATTCAGAGGGGAAAGAAAATGCTGAAGGGAAGGAGCAGCCCCAAAGTACTTCCTATTTGTTGCCAGCCCTTGAGGGGAGCTTGTAAGACCACCAAAAGGAAATGTTTAGGCCGGCTGTCCACTCAGTGCCAGCCCAAAAAACTGGGGGCTGGCATTGTAAAGTTGCTTTGATGCCCAATAAGCTGCCTGGTTACCTTTAATTGAAGCAAGAGGTGCAGGAGTAAGCTGCCAACCTGCTGGAGGAGCGCCAAACGAAAGAAAAAGGGGGGTCACTTATCCTTGCTGTCACTATGAGTTGCCCTGCCTGTACGGTGGGCTGGGCGCTGGAAAACACACCTGTAGCAAGGGGGTGGTCACATGCTTTACGAGCTGAAGGCGCTGGGCAGAACAGGGCCGGGGGGAGTCCGTAAGCTGGTTGGGGCTGAAGGGGGGCCACGCGACAGCTCGCCTCCTCGCTTGTGGTCCCGCTGCCGTGCACTGCCCGCGCTAGGGGCTTGGAGCTACAGATGGAGGAGAGGTTGAGGGTGGAGAAGGGGGGGGGGGGGGGGGGCGGTGCAGCTCACAGGTCTAAGCAGCACTTACATAACATCTTTTCAATGCAGACCCACAATTCGAATGTTGAGTGCTTTCTCCTTCTGTTCTTGCTGCTCTTTTATTGTGAAAACAATTTCATCCATTTTGCTCTTTACTAAATCATCAATACTGTTGATGATATCATTTTTGTTCTTAGCACAATTTGTCCCGGCATATTGTGTTCCATTTTCTGCTCCATGCTACTTAATTTGGCATATCCCGTGTCTATTTTCTTATCCATCTCAAAGCATTTTCTGTTGCAAATCACTTTTCGGAAATGTGTGGGGAAACCCAGAAGGATGGCTTGTAATATGGTTTTTCAGGAGTGTTTGTTCAGTTTTTTGTGTCTTTTAGGTATGATGGCAAGTTCAATCAAAGGTGATATGATTTTAATAGTTGCATTTTGTGCAGATGGTAGGTTTTGTATCCATTTGTAGGATTATACTTTCCCTTCTTTTTATTTGGTTTCTGAATTGAGTTTCTGCTGCAGGTCATTGACAAAGCTGCAGGTGCTCTCGTGGATTTAGCAGAGCTTCCGAGATTGGGAGAACAGAAGAAGCTTGGTGAAGTAATAACAAATACTCTCCTGCAAGAAAATGCTCCTGCATCTCCAGCTGGCCTTCGATTGTCTCTGAACCCAAAGACCAAACAGCTGCTTCAAGACCTTGCAGCTCTACGCCAGAAAATGACATGGGAAAAGAATGTGCCAAAAGAAGATCTCCACATCAAACAAGCAGCTGCACTTGTCGTGAAATTAGAGGGCAATTCAAAGTTCTCTGCTGGGGATATTGTAGGGGCTGCTTCCAAATATACGGAAGCACTAGCTTTGTGTCCTGTAAGGGCAAAGAAGGAGAGGGTGGTTTTGTATAGTAACAGGGCACAGTGCCATCTCCTTCTGCAGGAACCTTCAGCAGCTATCAGTGATACTACCAGAGCTTTGTGCCTCCACAATCCTGTAAACCGCCACAGTAAGAGCCTTTGGAGGAGAGCCCAGGCCTATGAAATTTTGGGTTTTCCTAAGGAGAGTTTGCTTGATGCTATCATGTTTATCAACGAGTGCTCCCAGGCACCTGAGGGGGATCTAACATTGAAGCAGAATCGCGTCCCTGACTATGCTGAGCGGCTTGTGAAGAAGCAAATGCAGGCTGCTTGGCTTTTTAAGGAAGCAGCTCAAAAGTATGGGAGTGTGCAATATGATGGGGATGGAGAGGAAGAACCTGGGAGAGAAGAGGATGAAGATTCTGAGTGGGAGACTGCAAGTGAAAGTGAGGCAGCCAATGAGGAGAGACAGGAAGAAGCCTATGGCGAAGAGGGTGAATGGCAGACAGAGGATGAGTCTAAGGATACTCTTCACAGACCAGCACCCACATTTAAGGGTATAACTCTTGAAGATCTTCTTGGTCCTCATTATGGGAATTCCTACTGATTTTACTAAAAACATTCTTGGCCTTGCAGAGTACTTCAGGTGTTCTCTTTAGGAAACCTATTGTTTTAGAGCTGTGTGATTATGCAGAGTGCACTTAGACAAAGCATCACAAAGCTATAAAGACATTGTATTTTAGATGCTGGATTTCTGAATGTGGATTCTAGGTACTCCTAAATAAACCCAAGGTTTATTAACCAATTATGCCAACTAGTGACCAACTTAAGTTAATTCAATTACTTGGGTTGATTAGGTTAGGTGAATTTAAAGATGTCCCAAATTTGTTATCTAGCCACAAGTATTTGTAGATGAGTTATGTTTTTCTTAAAAAAGACATTCGTATTTCTCACATTGGTCTTAGAGAAATTGGCTCACATTGGGCGAGTCTAGTTGTTGAAGGAAGAATGGCACTTGATAGTGTTTTTCTCTTGATGTCCACTCTTTTGGTTGCTCTTGAAATCCTTGTTGCTACACCCTTGGTCTTGGAGGCATTGCTTCATGTCTCTCAACCAAGTTTTCATCAGCCCCATTGTATTTGAAGTGACTCACCAAAATTGGAACCGGCATGTTGCAATCCTACTTCATGACACAGACATTGCCAGCGGTGGAAATCTATATTAGTTCTCATCTATCTTTTCTCAAAATTGCGCCCCCCCCCCCCCCCCCCAAAGGCTCTAAGGTCTCTTCCTTGGATGACACGTGGCACTAACGCTAAATCTTCAAAGCCCCTTCTTTCCAGGATTCAAAGGATCTTTAGTTTAGTTAACTAGGTGGTTGATCGTGTTATTACAACGAATCCTCACTAGCCGACTTTCTCCACTACAGCTTAGTCTTGATATTTTTGACTTAATCTACGAGTGAAGATTCATTAGTTAAACGTTCCCCATCGATTGTTGTGGAAGACGGTTCAAGTTCAAGGACGAGTCATCTATTAAACGTTCCCCATCGAAAGTTGCGGTAGATACTTCAAGTTCAAGGACACTGGCAAACAAAGGTACGTCTCATCCTCATGCAGTAGAGTATGTGGAAAGTTGTCAAGGAATCTGATCCCAAGCCTAAAGGAATAAAGAAACTTCAGTTGTGTTGATTGCATGGAATGATAAAAATGATTGAGCTCTTGCCATTATTGGTTTGGGTCTTGGAGACAATTATATTCTGGAGACAGCCTCTGCCTCCACCCCACTCCTCCCTTCCATCGCCTCGCCTCCTCTCGCCCCATCCGCACTTACCTTCTCCTCCCACTTATCTCTCTTCGCTTGCTCTTTTCGCCCTTGTTGCCTCCCCGCCCTCTCCTTCTGCCCCTCCATCTCCTTGTCGCCTCCTTTCGCCTACCCTCGCCTCTCGCCTCCTCTCACCTCCTCGCCTCCATTCCTTCTCCACTGCACCTCCATCCGCTCTCTCCCCTCCGTCCTCTCCTCCCTCCTCGCCTCCCGCTCGTCCCCTCTTCGCCCTCCCCTTCGCCTTTTTCTCTTTGAGTGCTCTTCCTCTCCATTGGTAGCCAACTGCAGGGGTGTGTACCCGTTTCCCCGCAACTGGTCCTTGGGTTTTTTTCTTCCCTTTGGGTAGCAGTGAGCTATTTGTTTGTCTTTGGGAAATATTTTCTTGACGGTGACCCTTGGTTTGGCCAGAGGGGCTATATGGCAGTGCCCTCGAATCCCGCAATTGTTAAGATTCTTCTTTCCCCAATCAACAAGCAATAGGTGAAGCATGCAGTTCGGTCACTTCTGGATAAGGCGCTCGTGGGTAGAATTGCGGGCCTCAATCCTACAAGGAGACAGTTTCGAGAGTGGGTCCAGGCAAGCTTGCACTAGAGGGTGACCACATTTAGGTCGTCACCATCTATAGAAGGGACGCATTCCTTATCCAGCTGAGCTCCCTCGTCGACACTCGTGGAGTAGAGTTGTCCCGCATCTGGTGTACCTCTTTCTATGGTACCATGGCTTTAAAGTGGAGGACATGGACACGACATAACATGTTCCTCGTTTTTCGGTTACGCTTCGCTTCCCAGGGCTGCCAAAGGAGTATCGAGTCATCCTCCCCTCCATTCGTCAGGTATTGGGCACCGTGCTCGAGTCTTTGCTAGATTCAGTCGCTTTAGTTGTAAACAGATGACGGGATCCCCAAGATCAGACTGGTGGTTGAGAGCCCAGAGTCCCTCCCAGAGTTGATCCTACTAGAGACCCTCGAAGGGGGCACACTTCGCCAACGAGTGGAGATTTCTGGGTTACCAGGCCAGTGTCTTTGTTGCAGACAGATGGGTCACCTAGCCAGAGATTGCCCCCGGGGCTAAGGCCGAGCCCCTTCCCCCCACCCCTGCAGAGCAGATAGAGTCAGCAGGCCAGAGCCCAGCACCCCCTTAGACATGAGTAGCAGGAGTCTCAGACCCCCTGAGTGACCCTCTCATAAGGGGACTGGAAAAAGAAAAAGAAACCAAGCAAACATGCCCACAAGCGTCGCAGGCAGAGGGTTAGACGCAGAGAGAGAGACAGGGCTTTTCGAGAGGCATTTGAGGAGGAGCAACAACAGGAGCCCCTACATGGAGATCCACCTCCCTCAACAGAAGGGGGCCGCTATCCAGCCAGAGGATCCTCCTGTGATGGAGGTTCAACGTTTGCACTCAACCTTGCATCAGCAGAGTAGCAGCGAGCCATAGGAGCTTCGGACGCTGTGATGGCGGAAGCTGCGGACGTTAGCCCGACATTGGTTGAGGAGGAGCGAGTGCAGAGCCCTAGCGAGCTTGATCGGCAGGGGGGCCTGTGGTTGCCTCTACTCCCCCTTGCCCTCGCCCTTCTTCCCCTCTAGATCTCGCTCCCTCTCCACCCCCCCCCTCCCTCTTGGATTCCCGCCGCCCCCTCCCCCCCCTCACCCCTCCTGCTATGGTCACCCTCACCACCCGCCCCCCTCCCTCGCCTTCCCCTTCCCCCTCCACCCCCCTCTCCACCTCCTCAGCAAGTTCTTCAGCTTCCCACCCCCTGCCTCGACACCCCTGATAGCAGGCAAGGGTAAGACGATGTCCCCTTTCGCTTCGTCACCGCAGCATCCGGTCCAGTCAAGGAAGGAGCCAGAGGGAAGGGGATCGTCCTCCCCGTTAGTAGCTCCCAATCTCCGGTCTGGACGTCTCTTACCGCGAGACTTTTGGAGATTGGGACCCTGGAATTATCTGGGGATTCTAGACTCTTACCCTCTACCCCTGGAGGTAACGCTTGTGATCTTGCAACCCCGAAAAGGGGGTTTGATCAGCGTAGTGAGCTCCGAGACACCCCCAGTTTGGAGATTCCAGTTCGCATCCACAGGGTTGGAGAAGTGGTCCCCAGTGGTGTTTCATGCTATTATGGGAGATCAAATTTCATGCATGATGGACGAGTGCATGGGGCCACAGGGACTGGAGCTTTGGCACGCCCATGGTGCGAAGGTGAATTTTCAGCTGGGCTTTACACGAGAGAAGCCGATGTGTGGTTTGGTGGTAGGAGTTATCAGTCGCTTGAGGCAAAGGGTGAACGGGCATACTACTGGCCACTCCAGAAGTGTGCCGAGTTGTTCGGGGTGGAACCTCCTTCATGATGAAGTGGGCACAGAAGATTAGCATTGAGCAAGTGTCCACCTTAGTACGTCGATGTACAAATACGGACTACTCGCCCTCCAAACCCCAGGCAAAGTCACAAAGGCAATCTTTTTGGAACATGCACCCACTCACAGGAGAGAGTTGTTTTTTGCATCCCCATCCTCATGAGTTGGACCATAGTGGATTGGAACGTGCACGGGCTCCACGAGCGTGCTCGTAGTCAACCGCAGTACCTGATCCTTCGGCACGAGTTGCAAAGGGCAGTGATAGGGTAGACAGTGGACATCCTCTTGATTCAGTAGCTTATATTCTCAGCATCAGACATCAGACGGGTACACCACCTCCTCCCAGGGATAGGTTCAGAGGTGTGGTCCCCTGCAGTAGGACGGAGTGGAGGGGTCTGCATCTCGGTCTCACAAACAGTGGCACCAAAGGTCTATGATCAGGGCGAGGGGACAGTTTGGATGGGAGAGTCCAGGATTGGGATCCTGAATCTGTATGCCCCAGCGTCCAGATAGCATCGTCTGGCCTTTTGGAGGAGGCTTTCAGAGTGTCTTCCAGATGTAGATTCTTGAATTGTTGGACGAGACTTCAACAACCCGGAGTTTGGGGAGGACAAGCAGGGCGGTGCCTCCTCTGAGATGCGAGCAGTAGCAACAGAGCGGAGCACTTGGGGGCAGTTCTTTTTCATGGTCCAGTGGCAGAGACCCGTGGTGGCGAGAGCTAGATTTCAGTAGGATACATGGCAACTTCCTCTTCTCTTTCGGACAGAGGAGACATGATGGAGTGCTTGAGAGGCTAGACCGCTTCTACATTGGGGACTGGGCACTACATATAGGCGGCTCTATCGGGATTCTGGCAGGTACCATGCTGTCAGACCACTCTCTAGTAGTACTTCACTTAGAGCAGCCCCGCAGAGGTCTTCCCCAAAAGGGGTCCGCATTCTAGAGAACATCCTGCAAGACGAGGAGATTCAGCAGGTCATGGCAGGGATTTGGCAGCAGTCAGAGACAGCATTGTGTGAGGGCTGGGCTTCATGGGTGACCGATGTGATCCAGAGGAGCAGTGAGGAGTTGCAGGATTATGCCCTTAGGCAGAGGAGGACTCGTCAGGAGCGTGAACAGGCACTGAGGAGAGACCTCGTCTCCATAGAGAGTCTTAGGGAGCAGGACCCAGGATCTCAGTGGCTTAGGGACAAGTTTGTGAGCACTCGCCTTGAGCTTCAAGTCACGGAGATTTGGTGGCCTGAGCTCTCCCCTATCACTCTTCCCGGGCTCGGTGGGTACAGGAGGGGGATAGGATGACGAACCAAATTTTTAATACCACTGGGCCCGATCGGTAGGCATGCAACTGTAGCATCTTTGAGTCCCACAGGGCATCATGCACATTGATCCGCATGAGATTTTAGACCTGCCACAGGTTTTTACAGCCAACTCTTTCAGATAGAGAGGATGACTTCAACTGGTCTTGTGGCCTGGGAGGTAGTTTGGGATCACATTTCGACGGTAGTCTCGCAGGATCTGTGCAACAGTCTGGAGGAGCCTTTCACGGATGAGGAGCTCTGGGAAGCTCTCAAGGCTCTCCTGACCCAGAAGTGTCATGGCAAGGATGGCTTGACTCTGGCCTTCTTCTGAAACTTCTGGGAGAAGATCTCCATCCCTTTTGGACTAGCTTCCTAGGAGATTTTTGACACGGGATCTCTCCCTCCCTGAGCAGGGGGTGGATTTATTTGATCCCAAAAGGGAGAGATAGGTCAGATATCCGGCAGTGGAGACCGATCACTTTGCTTGATACCGCATACAAGATCCTCACCAAGGTCTTGAGTTTACGGTTACGGCCCCATCTTACTGACATTATTCATGAGACATACATCACGTTCGTCTAAGAGCATAGCATCCTGGACAACATCTTCACGTTCTGGGAGGTAGTGGATTGGTCCAGCGAGGAGTCACAGCTGTTGGCCGTCCTCCTCTTGGATTTTGAGAAGGCCTATTCTTGGAGGGTACTATGCGGAGATTGGATTTCTTAGACAGATGGGTCAGAGGAGTTTCTGCGCTTTATGCGGGGAGCTCTAGCCAGATGCTCATCGGAGGACACACGAGCGAGGCCTTTCCTCTCTCTCGCTTGGTTCGCCAGGGCTGCCCCCTCGCTTCCTCTTCTTGTTTGTGGCAGAGGCTTTGGGCTAATACTCGAGATCGCAGGTGGCGGGCCTCACAAGGTTGAGGCTCCCAATCAGGGAGGAGGAGGAGCTGTTGGCCTCTGAGTTTGCAGATGACACAACCTTGTATGTAAAGGGCACCACAATGAGCTTGGAGAGAGTCAGGGGAGCCCTAGCTATCTACTATGAGGCCTCGGGTGCGCGGATCAACTAAACAAAGTCCATAGGTTTCTTCACAGGCTTTGAGGAGACACATGAGATTTGTGAGTGGGAGAGCGACTTTGGCTTTAGATGGATATCGCGGGGCCAGACGATGAGATACCTCGGATGCCAGGTTGGTATTGACATTATAGCAGAGCAGCAGATCGCCCCAGTCCTTGAGAGTGTTCGGTGCAAGCGTTCGTAGCCTCACACTAGGTGCAGAGAGTTGGAAGTTGCTCTTACAGCGTGGGCTTCTTAGGAACACCCCATGCACTGGGGGGTAGTGGCAGCTTTCATACAGATGGATCTTCTCAGAGGCCCCCCTTACGAGGAAGGGTTCCCCCTCGATGGTGAAGAGCCTCCATAGGGTCTGGCAGAGATTAGTAGGGCCTCATTCGAGCTCAGCCCAGATGAAGAGAGGAGTTCGAGCGTTAGCCCCTAGTTTGGCACCTAGATATCCAAGTTCAAGAGGGGTGCATGCTCAAACAACGGCACATTGGTTGGACATAGTGGGACAATGGACCGGCTGGGTCCTTTGGCAGATGGAGCAGATTAAACATGGAGGCAGAGGCGAGGCTTGATGCCACAGCACATTCGCGAGGGGCAGGGCAGAGGAGGAGAGAGATTGACATAGCTATCCCTGAGTCCTGGTGGGAGGGACTTCGCGTGTGGATGGACATCAGATGCTGGCATTCCCTTGAGGATGATGCTGCAGCGAGGCAACACGTAGCTTGATTTTTTCCATGTAGGACTTGGAGGCCTACTCCACGCACTCACTGAGAGAGACCCAGAGATGGATGGGAGTCTAGATGGGATTCATTGGCAGATGATCAAAGTGGTGGGACATTTGGGGAAGGAGTGGCACATTGACCCTCCGAGTATCTCAGAGCAAGATGCCCCCAAATGGCGCCTCTGGCTTTGGGAGGGTAGGCCCTTGAGGGAAGTCTAGTGGGATCCATGAGAGTAGTTCTAGCCCTCTAGGGGCGGCCTTGTCGAGCAAGTGGACGAGGTGCCCTTCTTTTCCTACACCGCACGGGTTGGCATGAGGCTTCAAATGGATTTTTTGACATGGAACCCTTTGAGGAGAGGCATTGGGTGGCCTAGAGTGTGCCCGGGGATGTTCGTTCCAGATTTTGGATGCAGTTATGGCCTAGTTTGAGGCCAAGGAAGATATCCTTCTTCTTTTGGCTGGTCGCCCATGGAGGCTTGCCCATCAACCCGTGGTGGGAGCAGATGTGGGTGTAGGGGTAGTGTCAATGTTGCTCTGCTCGTTGTTTGAAGACGATCCCGCACTGCCTTTGGAGCTGTGGTAGGGCAGTGAGGATTTGGATGGGAGCCCTCAGGATTATGACCCGCATGTAGAGTCTTCAGAGGGACTACACTTGGGGGATGGTGGCCTGGTTGACTAAGGGAGGGCACAGGTTCTAGATTGATGAGATCTCCCCAGCTTACAAGATACAGGGGCAGAGCATTCAAAGGATAGAGCTCCATGAGGCAGTCCCCCCTGATAGCCCGGCTCCTCCTCCTCCGGAGGACATCGTTTAGGAGGTAGTAGCCAGTATCACTAAGTGGAACATTTGGGTTGCTCGCTGCAATATGGTGATGGGTGAGCATCCGGTTCCACCCTCGGCTACCTTGGTCGCCATCTCGCAGGATATCATCTACACCCTCCGCTCCACTTGGGAGCGTGGGATCCCAGGCTCTAGGGCGATTGTCATGAGCTCGATTCTACAAGGCTTGGATTGTCGAAGTTTTTTATATTTTCACTCCGCGAGGGATTCACTGGTTGTATAGTCCCCCCACCTAGTTGTTTACCCCAGTACCAGAGATCCCCTAGGTAGTGAGCTAGGTTTCTTTGGAATAGGTCGGTTTTTCTTTTAGCCTTTTCTTGGTTCTTACCATACTCAGCACCTTCGGGGTGCTGTTTTGTATGAAGTTTTTCAAGCATTAATAGAAGGTTCCTTTCTTTGCCAAAAAAAAAAAGAAAAAAGTTTTACTTTGTTGTGTCAATACTGGGTCCTCTTCCCTTGCATTACCATAAAATCAATGTTTTGTGTATGTATCAATAATGGTACTCTACCTTGGGTAGTCCCCCAAAAGTGATTGTATGTGTGCCTTGTCCTCTACAGGCTTCATGATATCTTCAATGCCCTGCCTACGAGTTGGTCCATCTATCACTCTTATAAGCTCCACGGGAATATGTATTTGTGTCAATTTCTTCATAGAAGAGCTTAATCATGATCTTGTATTGTGATGAATTGTTTGCTCTTCCTCACACACACTTTGTTAGCTACTTTATGGAGATTGTGATGTATGATGCATGTGTACTCTTGTCGATGAATGCATAGGACCGATAGAGTAAAGGACCAAATTTTTATATATAATATGTGCATGAAATGGTGGAGATAAAGGATTCTTATTGTATCACTATATTATGTAAATGTTGCATTCATCTGTGGAGAATAATTTATCATCCAAGCTCTTGATATCTATTCCATCTCATAATTTTTTGACAATGAATTAATAGAGTGTCGACTAGGCTATTCAACTCCATTTAGGACAACTTGAAATAAAATATCCAACTATGCCTTCTTAATGCTTTGGCATAGCATGAAACTTGTAAATTTTTGTCTTATGTATATCATCCACAACTTTAGATTGTAGATATGTACCTTGGACCCATGATAGGTGTTGTGATGCAATGATTCCTCACCCTTCCTTATCACAACATAGTTTCAAGGAAAAAATACTTGGATGCTATTATAATTTTTAACATTTCATGATTACTAATTCCTCTATGTTGTGGCTATACATGTGAACTTTGGAGTTTTCAATTGTTAGAATTGGTAAAACATATAGCATAATCCTTCGTTAATCTTGATGTTAAGTACACGTTGCCTATTCTATATTTTGAGGCATTTAGGAAATTGTGTAAATATCAAGACAAGGTCCCAAAATTCTATTTCACAATATAATGAATGTCATGCTCATTGCTACATATCAAATTGCAACTAATGCCTACCATCCTTTTCTAAGACCACGTGTAAATATGAGCATGTACTTCTATTTGGCATTCCCATGCACGTTTAATTTTTTTCCCATTTTGTTGTGATGGTGTCATTGTTATTGCTTTATTTCTTTCATGTTAATGGATATTTGTGCCTGGAGACTAAGTGACCAATTTCTACTTCCCCATAAATTCATAAGGGGATTGAGTGAAATCCCACATTCCTTGCACGTGATGAGTACCCCTTTAAAAACTATTTGTGATGCTTTCTTTTACCAATTTATCCATAGGGCATCCAAAAATATCTAAAGGTACTAATTTAACAAGTCATTAAGTGTGTGATCCAATATGCTTTGCAAATGGGACAAGGTCTCTATGACCTAAATAGAAATATCAGGTGAGAATGAATGGATTCCCATTCAAATGTGAATGAAATCTATTGTTATCGTTCACATGGAAACAAGGAATTATAGAAATCAATATGAGTAATATTTTCCATAGGGCATCCAAAAATATCTATAGGTACTAATTTAACAAGTCAAGAAGTGTGTGATCCAATATGCTTTTCAAAGGGGACAAGGTCTCTATGACCTAAATAGAAATATCGAGTGAGTATGCATGGTTTCCCATTCAAATGTGAATGAAATATATTGTTAGTGTTCACATGGAATTTAAGCGTGTACACAACAAGGAATTATAGAATTCAAAATGAGTAATATTTTCTTGGTCTATTTTCACCAAAGGCAATTGGTAGCATGTCTTGTATTGCTAATGCATTCACAATTCTAAATTCATATGTATCTAAAGACTGTTGTCCTTCTTTGGGACCATCACATTTAGAAATATAGGTACACTCTATTTGGATGGCGTAGGCTATATGGGCTAGATCAATATCAAGCTTGTGAGGAAGATGACACAATTGGTTACTATACAAAACATACACCTTCAAGAATATGCACCTTGTGAGGAAGATGACACAATTGGTTGGTATACAAAACATACATCTTCGACAATATTACAACCTTAACATGATACAATATGCATAGAACTCTGACTAGATTTGCCTTGAGACCATTAGGAATAATCTCATTATTGTAGGTTGTCCCACACTTAGAGTGTGTGTAAACTTGTGTTTTACCTTCACTATATGTATCCATATATGTACATGGATGAGATCTCCACCATACATTAACGTGCCGCACATCTATGAATGTCTTTATCACATAGGGAAATGTAACTTTTTCTATTTGATCCTTTGAGAACACACGAGATATAATGCAATAACCCAAGATTATGCATATAAAAATGCTTGAAAAGCTTGAATTTGACCTCTTTAACTAGTCATTGTTACGGATTTCAATGATGACATCATTAACAAAAAGTGCTATCACTATGAGAGCATGTGCATTCCTTTTCACATATATGTAATCCATGATCAAAGTCACTTCTTTTGAATCCTTTTCTACTTTAAGCCTTGAGGCTTGCTTGGGACCATATAATTCATAGTTTAGCCACCATACCACATTTCAGACCCTTTGTTTTATGAACCCTTATGGTTTGCTTCATATAACTTACAACAAGCTATTCAAGAACGAAAAAGTCAATATCCATTTGATGCAAGTGAAAACCCATTGTGCATGCAAGAGGGAGAATAAAGTAAATGGTGTTTATCTTGGTTAGTAGGGCAAAGCTCTTCTCATCAACTAACCTTGCCTTGTACTTATTTATGCTTCTGTTGGCCTTGTGCTTGAGGTTGTAGACCCATTCGTAGCCTATGATGATATTTTCCTTAGGAGGCTCAACCAACTCCCATGTATTATTCTTAAGAATGCCATTGTATGCTTCTTGCATGGCATGTACCCATTTATTGGATTATGCTGCTTCTTGGAAGGTAACTGTTCCTTAACTTATGCCACACAACACTTGTAGTGCTTGCTACCTTCTTGCGCTTCAAGTCTTTAACTGTGTTCTCTGCTTTATCCACCAACTTCTTGGCCTACTTTTGAAGTGACTCGAATTGTTGATAGAAAAATTCAATAAATAAGGTCTTTTTCAATGTAAAATAGAGTTTAAGGTAGAGGGAGACACAAATCTGGAAACATGGTAACAATCATTCAATAACCACAAGGTGATTTTGGCAACAAGAATGACAAATAATAATTAGAGAAATCGATATTATTAACGAAAAAATTGGTCGTGGAGGATCAAAATTCCAAGAATATTCTTGAATATACAATGCAATTATTGTCATCCAATTTTGACCAAACAAGGTACACTGCCTACGCAGCAATTGAGTGCCAACATGTGCTTCTTACACAATGCTACAACTATCTGCACTTGAGAAAGAGGACAAGGCACGAGGGCCTAATGCAAAATCTGAATGGAGCAAAACCCCAAATTCAGATAGTACAATCAGCCAAAATACAGAGTCAACCTTTGACTAGAAGATGACTATTCTACAAATTGAAGCTGCAAATTCATAACTCTGTCAAACCAGTAGTAAATTGTAACCCAAACTGCATGCAGCACACTGTTATAGATTTCGTACATTCTGTACGGAGTCTGTAGTGTGTGCATATTACCAACATTAATCCCATAATAAGTGAGGTCCTTTAACACTCTTGGCAGCCTTATGATCACATTAGCCCACCCTAAATTGTTGATTTATAAAGATACTAAATGTAATGTTAAAGTAGAAGGTCCTTTTTGACACTAGCAACCTTATGATCTCATTAGCCCACCCTAAATTGTTATTTTATAAATAAACCATGACAAGAGCATTACAAGAAGACAAAGATTTAAAATACTTAAAGAATGGAGTTTGTGACTTGTACATGTGTTATTGGGTCAATCTTAATGGTATACCTAACACTTCCATTTAAACGGTATAAACTTAACCCTTTATCCTTTTATTATAGATAAGATATGTTAATAGTTTTCATATAATTTAAAACAATATATCATATTTTGTAATCAATGATAGAGCAACCCTCTTGATTCATCTTTCCATGTAAAGATGATCTAACAAACATTGGTATATCCTTCAGAGAAAGGATCTTGGAAAAGAAAACACTATGAAAGTGATTGTAGGAAAAATCAATATTACCAAGGTAATCAATGCAGCATAAGACAAAAATTTGGAGGAAGATTGTTTACAATCACAATTAAAATCAAGGACATTATGTCAATTCAGCATTAAATTAGAATAATGATCACCTGGAAGATATGTACCTCACCATAAAAAGCATGGAAGAAGAATATGAAAAGTAGAAAATTCTAATTTAAAAAATATAAACTTAGAAACCAATTGTCATGTACAAAATCAAGAGATGGCATCAATGTTAAAATACATGGTATGTAGATAATGCATATCACACGTAACAAGGCATAAAGAATGCTTTGCAAAAATGCTACCATTAGAACGAACAAAATATGTTAAAGGAAAGGTTCACACTTCTCTTGTATGTTCCAAAGCCAAGGAGGAATTTGCTGATTCGTTGTC
Source organism: Dipteris shenzhenensis (assembly GCF_047967505.1). NCBI lineage: Eukaryota > Viridiplantae > Streptophyta > Polypodiopsida > Gleicheniales > Dipteridaceae > Dipteris > Dipteris shenzhenensis. The sequence goes on along the minus strand of NC_141614.1, from coordinate 1,630,354 downwards.
AAATTAAAAAAATTTACATGCTGGCATTTGATGATAACATAATTTAAAATAAAAATAAGTAAAAAAGTTATCAAGCTATTCAAACAAGTAGCAAATTGATTACATTATTAACAAGTCGGTTGTATTTTCATCTAAATACCAAGCAATGCATCATTCAAAGTTACACAACAATATATATGGTCATTTAAAATTTTGTGGGTTGAAATGACATGGTCATTAGATTGCCACACATAAAAATCTAGGAAAATTATGTGATGACGCCAAATCTTATTGTGTACACTTCCAAAGAGAAATCAAATGCATTTGAAAGCTTGGATAATCACTTCCTAGTAGTTGCTACTTAGTACTACTTAGTACTGGTTACTACGGTGTTGGACCCCGTGCGTGCTACGGTTATTTGGTCCATGGATGGCTGCGCCTCTATCTTCCCCCCTTTCCCACGATGACTCACAAGTCCCTTTCTTACATTATTTCTCTCACTCTCTCTCACCGTTGATTATTCACTCTTCTTTTCATACACCCCACTCTTATTCTTTAAATCTAGCACCCCCCCCTTTTTTTTAAATTCAACCCTCTCTAAACCCAAACCCTTTTTATCTCCTCATTATATACCTCTTATTTAACGTTCCCCCTCGCCTTCCTTTTCCTCCCCTTTCCCTTTTTCATTTAACCCCTCCCTCTCAAAACCTTATGGTAACCCTTCTCCTAATTAATCAAAAACCCTAATTCTTACCACCCCAACTTTTTTCCCCTATTTTCCGTTTCCCTCCCCCTTTCTCTATATACATTATTTTCACTCTCTTAATTTTCCCCCCTTCTCTATTTACTTTATTACCCCTTCATAGTTAGATTTATTAAACTCTTGCTTTATTTCTTACTTTTCCTCAATCTATGTTCCTTTAAATTTTCATTAATACCTTTACTTTTCTTTAATCTATGGTTTTTTAAAAAAACCCCTTGCATTATTTTCCCCTTTAATCCATGGTCCTTTAGCTTTCATTTACTTCTTCACACTTCTCAAAACCCCCACCTCCCCGTTATCTATTTTCTTATGGATTGACATCCACATCCAAATCTATTCATTTCTTACCATTAGTTCGATTCTCCCCTTTTTTTCTATTCATTTCCCTCTTAAGTCGATTGGTAGTTTTTTTACCTTCTAGCATCACTTTCTCCCCTCCCCCCCCTTCCCCCCCCCACACTTACTCCCAAAAAAATCCCTCCCCTCGCCCTTCTCTTCCACACTCTTCTCACTTACTCCCCTTCTACAAAATGTCAATATTCCTGTCCCTATAAACTGCTAAACTCGTCTTGTTTTTTCATTTAACTTGATAAGTGTATGGCCAAGTGTTAATTTTTATTGTGACTCCAATAACAAGGGAGGGGTGTTTATGACAACTGTCTTCCCAACTAAAGTCAATATTGGTTCTTATTATTTTGCTTGTTGGATGGTGGCAGGTATGCAGAGTCCCCTCTTCCCTTATTCTTTAAATCTAACACCCCCCCCCTTTTCAAATTCCACCCTCTCTAAGGCCAAACCCTTTTTATCTCCTCGTTATATACCTCTTATTTAACTTCCCCCCCCCCCGCCTTCCTTTTTCCCCCCTTTCCCTTTTTCATTTAACCCCTCCCTCTCAAAACCTTATGGTAACCCTTCTCCTAATTAATCAAAAGCCCTAATTCTTACCCCCCAACCCTTTTTTCCCCTATTTTTTGTTTCCCTCCCCCTTTCTCTATATACATTATTTTCACTCTCTTAATTTTCCCCCCTTCTCTATTTACTTTACTACCCCTTCATAGTTAGATTTATTGAATTCTTGTTTTATTTCTTACTTTTCCCCAATCTATGTTCCTTTAAATTTTCATTAATGACTTTTCTTTTCTTTAATCGATGGTTTTTTTAAGAAACCCCCTTGCATTAATTTTCCCTTTAATCCATGGGCCTTTAGCTTTTATTTACTTCTTCACACTTCTCAAAACCCCCACCTCCCCGTTATCTATTTTCTTGTGGATTGACATCCACATCCAAATCTCTTCATTTCTTACCATTAGTTAGATTCCCCCCTTTTTTTCTATTCATTTCCCTCTTAAATTGATTGGCAGTTTTTTTAACTTCTAGCATCACTTTCTCCCCTCCCCCCCTTCCCCCCCCCCACACTTACTCCTAAAGAAACCCCTCCCCTCCCCTTTCTTTTCCACACTCTTCTCACTTACTCCCCTTCTACAAAATTTCAATATTCCTCTCCCTATAAACCGCTAAACTTGTCATTTAAGTCATTAAGGCCTTCTTGCCTCTTAACTCACTTCTTTTCTCACTGAGCAATTCTCTCTTCTCCACTTACCTTTTTTATCTTTCTCTTCTAGCCCAAACAATTCCCATAGTAGCCCAAATAAAATCTTTCATAATTCCTAGGTTAGCCCACCTCCCTCTCCCACCCCGGTATTGTGTAAACTTTCTACCTACCATAGACCTCTACTTGAACAATTGCCTTCGCTTGTCAAATTTCAAACTCACCATACTTTAATACATCCTTTCCACTCCTTAAACAACACTTCTATTCCTTTTCGGGTAGACAATAGGTCATCACATTAGGTGATGACCTACTGTCTCATCTAGTGTGTTGTATCCTACTAGGGTTAAGTTGGGTACACACACACACACACACACACACACACTTACTATCCCTTTCCCACTTTACATTCAATTTACTTTTTATCCCTTCCCCCTATTTATTTCCATGTTAAAATCCCCCCCCCCCCCCCCAACCCCTCTTTCATTTTCTCTCCCTAATATTTTCCTCTTTTCACACACTCTCCTTTCTTTTCCCTCACATTTCCCTTCTTAAATGTTCCCCTTTCTCCTTATTTCCCCTTATTTCCCTTTCCCCCCTAAAGGTTCTACTTAATTTCTTTTAATTTTTTAATTTTCTTCATTATTAGAACCCCTTTTCCTTCCCTTTTTAATATAATTCCCCCCCTTTTTTTTGTTAATTAATTTTCTATATCATTCACCTATTTCTCACTAATTATTTTCTCTCTTACATTTAGCTCAAAATTCTCCACGTAAGATGTGCTCCCCCTAAACAAACTTTTTCCAAAACCCCCACTTCTCTCCCTAATTTTCCTATCTTTAATTCATTTTTTCCTATTTTCCTATTTTATTACACACTTCTAACTAAACCCCCCTTCCCCCTTGACTACCCTTCCCTGATATCTCTTCCCCTACTCTCGCTTTTTACCTAACTATATAAAAGAGGCTAACTGCCCACTCATAAACACTGCCTAGCCTAGCCTAATGATTGCCCATCCTAGCTAGCTACTGCCTAGCCTGCATTTGTTATTGTGCTCTGCCTCAACTCACAACCTCTACCCATAGTCTCTCAAGCCTTTGCGCACTCTACTTGTACACTAAGCACACACTCTCTTGATTCCTCGTTGCCTCTCTTCTGTGCACTTGAGTCGTAGCAACAATTGGCTTTTAGATGCCATGTATACTATGAGTCTGAGGTCGTTACCACAGTCTTTTCAAGGATGGTTTTGGACCCCAACCTAGCCTCCTTTCTCAACCGGCGGATTAGAGACATTTGGCAGTTTTCATTCATGGGGCCGTATCGATTTGCATGGAGCCTCTCTCATAGCTTTGTAGACTAATGGATCGTCCTCCCCCTCTACTGATCAACAACGCCCTCTACTGTTTGACTGCCTGATCATTGCTCCTCCTTGATTGCACCGCTCTTATCTCTTGCTCAGGCTGTCCTTCCCATCTAACCCGTGTCCGCACATCCATCCCTCCTTCTCGACTCTAATAAGCCTTGCTAGTAATTGCTACTTAGTACTAGTTACTACGATGTCGACCCCCCATGCATGCTATGGTTATTTGGTTCGTGGATGGCTGCACCTCGATCTTCCCCCCTTTCTCGCAATGACTCATAGGTCCTTTTCTTACGTTATTTCTCTCGCTCTCTCTCACCGTTGATTATTCACTCTTCTTTTCATATACCCCACTAATTTATCCCTTTGCCCTTCTCCCCTTATTCTTTAAATCTAGCCCCCCCCCCTCCCCCCCTCTCTTTTTTTTAATTCCACCCTCTGTAAACCCAAACCCTTTTTATCTCCTTGCTATATACCTCTTATTTAACTTTCCCCCTTGCCTTCCTTTTTTGCCCCTTTCCCTTTTTCACCCCTTTCCCTTTTTCATTTAACCCCTCCCTCTCAAAACCTTATGGTAACCCTTCTCCTAATTAACCAAAAACTCTAATTCTTATCCCCTCAACCCTTTTTTCCCCTATGTTCCGTTTCCCTCCCCCTTTCTCTATATACATTATTTTCACCCTCTTAATTTTCCCCCCTTCTCTATTTACTTTATTACCCCTTCATAGTTAGATTTATTAAACTCTTGTTTTTTTATATACTTTTCCTCAATCTATGTTCCTTTAAATTTTCATTAATGCCTTTACTTTTCTTTAATCTATGGTTTTTTTATAAAACCCCTTGCATTATTTTCCCATTTGATCCATGGGCGTTTAGCTTTCATTCACTTCTTCACACTTCTCAAAACCCCCACCTCCCCATTATCTATTTGCTTGTGGATTGACATCCACATCCAAATCTCTTCATTTCTTACCATTAGTTAGATTCCTTCCTTTTTTTCTATTCATTTCCCTCTTAAGTTGATTGGTTTTTTTTTAACCTTCTAGCATCACTTTCTCCCCTCCCCCCCACACTTACTCCCAAAAAAACCCCTCCCTTCCCCGTTCTCTTCCACACTCTTCTCACTTACTCCCCTTCTACAAAATTTCAATATTCCTCTCCCTATAAACCACTAAACTCGTCTTGTTTTTTCGTTTAACTTGATAAGTGTATGGCCAAGTGTTAATTTTTATTATGACTTCAATAACAAGGGAGGGGTGTTTATGACACTTGTCTTCCCAACTAAAGTCAAAACTGGTTCTTACTATTTTGCTTGTTGGATGGTGGCAGGTATGGAGACTCCCCTCTTCAATAAAAGTGATGCTTTCCATGACTTATCAAAGCACAATATTTTGAACAATTGTGCATTCTACAATTTCTTAACCCTTTGACAAAACACTAGCGTTTCATTAATGACAATTGCTCTCTCTTTTGAGCTATATTGTTTTCATTTCACTATGGAAAGGGTCATGTCGAGTCTAAAACACACACACCACCTAACCTACCCCGCCCCCCCTCCCTCTCTAGACTAAAGTCGCTTACCTGACTCCCCCATCCCCGACCCTCTCTCTCCCTTGACTACTAGTTTCCTATGTAAATGCCTTGCCTCTAACTAGTCCCTCCCACCTCCAAACTTTCTGCCTCATTCATTATTCCTTCAGTTATGCTTGCCCCGCCTCATTTGCCTCCTCAACTCAATTAATATTTCGTCTGCTTGTCCAGATTTATTCCTCGGCCTCCCATCTCGTCTCGTTACTTGGACTGCCCACCTTGCCAAACTATCTGTCCAACCTAGTACTTCATATCACCTATTCCACATCTCGGCCCCTATGCAACCCATGCTCCCTCTCTCGACTACACTAGCAATCTCTTCACCCTTCACGCTTTAGTGGATGTGAATAGCCTATGTCCTCCTCCATCTTGTACTAAGTTTGTGCGAACTGAGTTCCCCCTTCTTCACTCCCTCGGAGGCCCTCTCTTCCACTCCTTCCCTCTGCGGATGGTTCTACTACTACACCGTAGACCTTCTCTTCCCGCTGTGCATCGAGTGTGGCACCTCACTAACTCCTGGCGTACTACCTTGTTGCTGTTATCACCATGTATCATGGACTCTCAAATCCTCTTTTCTTTCTTTCTCTATATGTATTACGTGTGTCCCCCCGCCTTTACATTGAACCCCACTTACATTTAAGTGTATTTACCTCTTACAGATAATTTCTTATGTACGACAGGCAGCCTAGGGAGATGTTTGTGTTTTCTCACACCCCCTTGAGCCATGTGTCATGAATCTTAACCCTTGATTTCATTTGATGTAAAAGCTAAGCTTTTGACTAAAGCACTAAAAGCATATGGGTGCTTTTCACAATACAAAGACTACATAACCATTTCAAACCTATTCAGTTTGAAGACATGGTCTACTTGATTTGCAATTTTGGGTAGAGCCTCGCGATAACCCTCTTTAATAAAAGTGATGTTTGCCAGGATTTTTTCAAGCTCAACTTTTTGCAACTTTGGCAAAATCATTTTGACTTTATTACCAAACTCTTGTTAACTTTTTATAAATATTAGTAGGTGTTTAACTACTTTTTCAAACTTTCCCTTCATTCTATAAGTTTCTCTTTCTATACCATTGTCCTCACTCTTTTGTGATTTGACTATGCTAAGGGGTTTTGTCTTGTCTTGCACGCGTGTGCCGAAAAGAGGAATGGGCATTGGGCCCCATGTTTCAAAGAAGAAAATGCATCCCCAAGGATGAAAATCATTAATCCATGAATAAACAAATCTTAGAAAGCAATGGGAACCAAAGAAAAGTTTCTACTTAGGAATATACTTGACTAGTACGTGAAATAATTTTCATACATTTGTATACAATAAAAAGGAATGCATATGGCTTCACAACTATATTTCAGTATGTCATGGGAACATTTTTTAAACAGAGCAGAAGTAAAAACAAGAATCATATGGCTTCACAGCTACATTAAAGTATGTCATGGGAACATTATTGAAACATTCTATGAAGGAATAAGAGCAAAAGAAGAGCAACAATTTTTAGAGGTCTTAAAACATTTTGTTTCACAACCCTATGTTATAAGCAAATTTTGATATTGGCATATGGATGAATGGTTGTGGTTTTTGGACATGTTTCAAAACAAATATGATACCACTTTGAATTTCTACATGTCTCATTGGTCAATTTTATGACTATGTGATACCTATCATGATTGCCTCTATCTCTAGAGGGAAAATCCCTAGATTTTAGGCTATTAAAGTAGTCTACTTTTAATTTTTGTTTGGTAAGCATGCAACATATTTCAATTTTGGTCACCCATTTTCCTTTGAAATGTTATAGGCACTTCAATGACTAGGACCATTGTATGGCATTGAGACATTATAACACAATGACTAGGACCATTGTATTGCTACTGTATACATTATAACATAATGACAAGGAGCATTATAACACCATTTTCCTTTGAAATGTTATAGGTACATCAATGACTAGGACCATTGTATTGCTACTATGTACATTATAACACACATCCCCTTTTTAAAAAGATCTTCCTTGAATTAGCTTTCAACCCACAAAAAAAAATTCAAAGCTATTGAGAGGCAATATGCTTGTAGGATAGGCGTCACCATTAAGTCTCAAAATCTACTTATGATGATTCCATGGGAGATATTTGTGAACTATTATAGACTCAATAGTGTGGCTTGCACCTACCTTAAGTACAATCAGATCTTTTCTTTTCAATAACGTCTTTAGTGAACAAAATATCTTCCTAATGCCTAAATGTTTTTTCACTTCCTTAGATAAATGTAGGCTATCATTAAGGGCAAGTAGGAGTTGACATTGTCTAAGGATACAAAGGCACCAAAGAATAATCCCTTGCCATATAGAAGAGATTTTATATTTAAAACATTTTTTGGCCTGCCTTGGAGGAGTAGGACTAAGTGAAGGTTTGAGCTGGAGAGAGAGGGAAAATTGGGGTTTTGATTCTCATTGGCCGGGTACATAGGGGCATCATTTCTTATGTTAGTTTGCATTAAACCTATCCTATGTGCAACCTAGCACTATCAATTCTTGATGCTTTACCTCTGAGTAAGTGCCATCGACCAGAGACTCTCGACCAGAGACTCCATATGGACCTTTTTCCAGCTTTGTTTTGGTTCTCCTCTCCTTCCTTTGCAAACTGTTCCATTTTTCTCCATTCTTGTTTGGTATTCTAATTATGCTCATCATCCATCTCCATAAGAGATGAACCACACACTACTACATGCTCCCTCACCTTCAAATTGCGTGCTACTCCCTCTTTGTTATCCAACTACGCTCATCCATCTCTGTGAGGAACAAAGCTCGCACCCTCCACACACCATCACTGACTATCAAGCTTTATTGCCTCTCATTGCAAGCTTCTCCCTCTTTGTTGTCTACATGGCCCAGTATCTCCCTCAATCTCATATTCTACTTATTCCATGCACTTTTTGTTCCCCATCACTTTGCTCAATGCACCCATTGCATGTCTAGGTTATAATTGATGGAGATTGCACCTCCTTCATCCAACACATTCTAAAAGTGACCTATGTGGCTAAGTATGGAATGCTCAAGTATGATCGATCTCAAATTATGTACTTACCAATCCTCCCAACTATTTAGCTCTAGTCACTTCACTACTACAGTCCATGTTAATGCATTCACAACAAAATAAAGGCTAGCTATGGCTCTAATGGAGCTCTCATCTCACTCATGAATCACTCAAACATACTTCTCAAACAGAATGTTTGGTACCTAGATCACAGCTTTCTTCTGTTGTATGGCTTGATAGTAGCGATACCTCCAAACTTCTTATACCACTATCAAATCATCCACAAAGAACAGTTTGGTCATGATGCCATGAGGATGTTTCTCCTCCTAGGACTATGACTCCTAGGTAGTGGGAGGAGAGAAAATTATCGCACCAACATCATAGGTAAACTCTCAGACCTATCTATCTATTTGTCCATCTGTGTCTCTAATAAGAAGTTCTCGGATATCTATCACTATCGCTGACCCTCTATTGCCTGGTCCCGTGAGCAAAATGCACCTCATCCTAAGAGTTGGCAATTGTTTCTTTTCTCAGAAGAAAATACTGAGGAGATGCTATCGAGTTTCAACGACGTAATTCCTTCTTTGCTTCTTTCTCTATCTCCCTCTCCAGATTCCAATGACCTCGCTTTTTCCCCTCTCTCTCTATCTATGTGTCTTTCTCTCACTCCCTCTCTCAATTGCAACAACAATACAATAAGTGATGTAATGCTTTTGTGACTCATCTCTTGAAACTCTCTCTCTCTCTCCCTCTCTCTCTCTCTCTCTCTCTCTCTCTCTCTCTCTCCCTCCCTCCCCATCTTTCTCTCTCTCTCTCTCTCTCTCTCTCTCTCTCTCTCTCTCTCTCATCATGCTGCCTTAATAAGCCACTCACTCCATGAGGCTGCCCTACACTCTCCACGAAACCTCTACCTTTGGGTTCTGTGCCCTGCAATAGTTGGTACGATGGGGAGTGTAAGGCTCTTCATTGACAGCTCTGACTCAAGGCCAAACTTAACCCCTCTAGCGAACCTCACACAATACGCAAGTATCGTTGTCTAGTACGTTGAAAGAAGTAAGCATTTGTTCGTCGCAATGAGGAGTTGCTGAACACTCTGTTCAACGACAACTCCAAATATTTTTGGTGCAAGTTATTTGAACAAAAATCACCCTCACCCCTCATTGACACCCAAGTGTCGCACACTTATGCATGCAGCTTGTATGATGTTCCCCACCAACCCACCTGGATCTCTCACACTCACCCGACCCCACCACTTGCACTCTGTTTACTAGAGGTGGTGTCAAGGATGTGGCATTCAAGCTCCACAATGGCCAAGCGAAACATCATGAGGGACTTTGCACTGAGTTGCATATGGAATTGACATCCTAGCCCCGATCTTAGCAAAGGTATTTAATGGAGCAATTCGCCTTGGCTTTCCACACGCATGGACTCTTAACATGATCACATATATTCACAAGGTAGGGGATCCCATGAGTCCAAAAAACTACAAGACCATTGCGATTGCGATTGGACATGTTATGTCCAAGATTTATGCATTAGTACTTGAGATAGAGGTGAGCTGCTTTGCAGAGATGCAGGGACTCAGGGCAGAAGGACATGCAGGATTCCGGTATCACGACGAGACCATGGATCATGTACTCACACACAGGTGTCATAGAGGAGGCCAGGTCACGAAAGTAGAAGGTGTACTATTGCTTTGTGGAATTCTACGAAGCCTTTGACACGGTCCCACGAGCCCGCCTCATCAGGCGCTTGCAGGAGTTGGAGATCACATGGGCATTTATGGTGCTTTATGAGAGTCTGAGGCCGAGTTCGAGCAGGAGCCGGGTGGATAGAGGAGATTATGAGCACCATTGGGGTCAAACAAGGTTGCTCACTACCACCAACCTTGTTTGGCCTCAACATAGATGAGCTAGAGACCTTCATGGGGGCACTAGGGAGGGTTGGCTGATCTCTCACCAGTTCTCTTATTCAGATCCTCTTGTACGCAGATGATGTAGTACTAATGTCCTCCTTTGCCAAAGGCCTTCAAAAATATTGGACGCATTGTAGGTTTTTTGTGAGTCACATGATTTGAAGGTTCCTTGGTAAGACCGAGGTTAGAGTATACGCCAAAAATCAAGGTCAAGAGTCATGCATCTGGCTTTAAGGCAACGAGTGACGCATATTACCTTTTCTACATACTCAGAAAACCAAGGCATCTGCAACCACATCTCAAGCAACCATGCATAGGCCGGTTGAGATTGCCTTCTCTAGCCCGATTTTCACGATGAGACTCATGAGGTAGGCCTGCTTGGGCAAGGGCTATGCCTCACTTGCCCAACCGGAGAGACAATGCTTCCACTCGCACTTTCAAGACCCTCAAACCAAGGCTCTCCTCTTTGATTCCTTGGTCTGACCAATAGGTAGTATGGTAGACCTTGTTGGGGACCGGACCTGTCGGACACAGAGTGGGCCGAAGTAGAGCAACTACAGATTCTCTTGCTCTCAGTGAATGATCTAAGGCAAGCCATCAGTGCTGCATCATATCATTTAGGCCGAGTTTGGTGCTTCTCCACTACAGCTAGATGCAACATTTCAGACAATTACTTGTCTACATTGCATCAGATAGTACAGATCTTTCACATCGAGGTGATGTAGGCTGCCATGGTTGGCCCTTTCCTCGTCCATGGGCCTCGCGGATGGAGGAGATAAGAGAGGTCGGTATGCATAAACTCGTAGGTGGTTTGAGAGAATGGGGCTTCACATGGACAGAATGCCTCCCTTTTCGTACATCTTAAATGCTCCATCTATCCCACTCGGGTACCACGAGATCAACTAGGTCATTCCAGAGGATCTCCTACAGCTACACACTTTCAGGACCCGGTTGGAATCGAGAGAGTTCCAGTGAAGTAGAGATCACTACCTATGCATCTCTAAGGACTTCATTGTCCTGCCAGACGGATCCACTTACTACATTCACATCGGACAATTTTGAGTCTCATCGCATCAACTCTGTATTGACATCTGACAAGCTGAGGGGATACCTAGGGAGAGGCTTTTAGGATGATTTCAAACCCCCTCTAGGCTTCTCTCATATCCAGACCAAGGGTACCTCGCCACCTTCATTCATGAGGTAGTTCGACTCAAATAGTTTTACCCAGAACACAAGGACAGAACTCGGGCTCACCGTTTGACTCGTCCCAAATCAAGATCACAGAGTTCTTTCAGTCAAACCACATGGACCACACGGCCACAGATAGTGGGCACAATAGAGATCTAGAGCCTCTGAGGTACACTATACTCAACAACCGATGGACACATAGATTACACTAAGTGACCTCCCATCCATGTTTAGACCTGACAATGCTCGTCTTCGATAATCGCCAATACTCCATCATTAGCTACATATCGCCTCGTCCCCTTCGATCCTCCCTCGACTTCTTACACCCTTGTGAGGTCCCCACATTGTGTTGCATTGGCCTAACCTAGTGACGACGATTGAATCATGATGGTGATTATACTAATGATGATGATGTTGTTGTCATCAGTGATGATATGACTATGTACTACTTAGGAATTAGCAGTCAACACGGATGACGATGCCCGTTTTAGTGGCTCCACCCTTTCTACTTGTTTGTATTAGGTTTTCTATCAGTCTCATAGACCCATCGTTCTTCTGAAGACTTTATATATATATATATATATATATATATATGTATGTATGTATATATATGTATATATATGTATATATATAGATGTATATATATATATAGTTAGTGTGTGTGTGTGTAGTAGAGATTTACAACACCCCTTTCCATAGTGAAGAGTAGACAAATTTGGAGTAGAAAAGAGAAATGTTTTAATAGATAAACTTTGCAAAAAAAGTGAAGTAGCATCATTAAAGGATGAACAATTCTTTCCAAAAGAGAAAAAGTGAGCAGTGGAGCTTTGATAAGTCATTGGCAACATCACTTTTTATTGAAGAGGGGAGTCTGCCTACCTACCACCATCCAACAAAAAAAATAGTGAGAATCAATTTTGACTTTGGTTAGGAAGACAGGTATCATCAACACCCCTCCCCTGTTATTGGAGTCACAATAAAAATAGATGTTTTTTGCCATACACTTATCAAGCTTAAGTAACAAAGATAATGATCCTTTGTATTGAAAAAAAGGGGGTTAATTGAAATAAGTGATGGGGGGAGAGAGAGAAAGGGTTTAATTAAAAGAAAGTTTAATAAATAGGGGTGGTTTTGAAGGGTTTAAGAAAGGAGAAAGAGATCTTAAATAAATGTAAGCAAAGGGGGAGAAAAAATTGAGAGAATAAAAAGTAACGAGTTTTTGGTTCTAAAGAGAGGAGGTAATGTAAAATAGAGAGGGGGAATTTTATATAAAGAAAGAAGGGGGAGCTACTAGTTGTAATTATATGGAGGGGGGAATTAAAAAAGGAGAAGAGGGAAGGTTAATAGCAAGGGGTAAGGAACAATAAATAGAAGGGGGATTATAGACACAAATATTTAGAAGGGGGAAATTTTTTTTAAAGGGGTGACTTTAGAGGTCTCAACCATCATGGAGCTTTCTTCTCTACAATGTATTCGAAACTCACAAACACGTCTTAGAACTTCAAATAGTAATGTCTATCGAGCTCCGGCTCCTTCGTGGCTCCCAGATTTACGCGTCGTCATAGACCTACTGGTGTTCACAATGGCATATGCATATAACATCTATCATTGGCTACACTGCTAATGGTCTCCCACGGGAGACTCGGGGCAGTCTTAAAAGTTACCTGGCTCCCGTGCCATTGAACAGCAGCTCGAGGTAGTAACATACCCGCTGGGCGTCCATCCTCTTTTTTTGCGTAGTATATGTCCCCTTGAGTGTTTATGGTGCGTGAACACAAGTTCCCAGAGCTTGCCACCAGTTCCGCACGCTGAACTTGTCCCTCTCATCTTCAGTATCTCGGATTTCTCAGTAAGAAGGCTGCGTTGGATGCTCTACCTCCTCGGGGAGTGCGGGACCCCTTGTACCTCAGAGGGTCATGTGTCAGTACCCCCACTAACTCCGTGGCTGCATCAGTGCCGCCTCTCAGTCTGTTCAAATCCTTGGATCAAGTCTCCTCAGTTACTTCAAATTTGCTCCCCATTACGTTCCTGCGGTTATATTCCAACCTGTTGGTTGCGCACTTGGTTGGGGACTGTCGGAATCCAGTTGGAACCACCAAATACCCATGTCTTGATTGAACCTATCAGATAATTCGGTCTCCCTGCAATCATTCGTTGATTTCTTATAAACATAGCTCCTCCCTCCTTTTATTAATCCTCCAACTCGACTCTTATATTGGATACAATTAGCTTTAATCAAGGTGTACAAAGTAATTGAGCTCTCCCCTTTCAACATAAATTTGAAATCTATGGACATACATACTCGGAATATTGTTTAATAATATCTATACCCTTTGTGAGGATTACGATGCTACAAAAGAGTAATATATCCCCTTATACTTGGTATGTACAAGTCTACCCATACCTAGGTGTATACCAATCCTCCAATCCCTTTACGTAACTCTTGATGAATATTGTCGAATTTAATCCATCAGAATATCATAATAAGGTGTACCCTACATGGAAGCACTTTTAGTCACTCACATAGGTGATCCACGCCACTCCTTATAATGGAAGGATGTGTGTGTGTGTGTGTGTGTGACCCACCTACCGCATTCCCGCAGGTCCAACACACAATCCAAGTGAGGGTAGTATTCCGCCCATCACTATGGATTGGGTCGGACTACTACTCATAAAAGAAATTTCAATTATACGTTCATAGGAACTATTGGGTGTGGAGGTGTTTTTACCTAACCACTTCCTCAACTTTCGAAGGTCCAAGTCGCTTCCGGGGAACTCTTGTTGTAGGAATCTTCTTATCAATTTTCTACATTTACCTCTCTTGAACCCATTCTTCTCAAAGTTCCGAATCAATTTCTTAATCTGTCCAAAGGCATTGAAATCCTCTTTTTCAATGTATATTATGGGCATTACTTGAGAAAGGATCACTTTTTTAGAAAATGATAAAGGTTTGTTGCTACATGCCCAGATGAACTTACATAATGAGTAGTCTAGGAACTCAATTTTATCATATTTGTTCATCTCACTGCTGCTACTCCATTGTTCTTGTTAGTAATAGTAATTGACATACTTAAGAAGTTCTCTCACTCCTATAGCCTTACCATCCTCTCTAATTTGTACATCCACTATAGTGTCTTTGATTTCCAAGAATTGGAGGGGATAGATCCAAGGTGGGTCGATCTCATCGTTCTCTTGTACTTTGAAGAACTCTTTTGGGGAATCCATATTGATTAACAATATATCATCCATATATCTAAAGGGATGTTCAAATATAGATAATCTTCCCCAATCTTTTTCCTTCCATAGTTTTCTAATAAAGTTAAACTCAAACCAATGTAAGTATAGATTACACCATAGGGGTGAGCATGAAAATCCCATGGGTATACCTGAGACTTGTTTATATATTTGGTCTGCCAATCTCAAGTACATAATTTATAGGAGCCACATGTTGACTGTAATACACTCTTGCTCAGACCATGATATCAGGGTCTTACTTCATCTATTGCTCCATGAAGCTTTTTTCCGATTCCAGTTTAGGTTCAGATACTTCTTTCACTTCCCTCCATAGGCCATGCTAATGATTTCTGATATAACCTTCTTCAACCCATATCTTCCCTCTAAAGTGATGTTTTCCTAACACTTTCCAATATCCGCAATGAAGATTGAGTATATATTTTTTGGTAAATTTAGTTTTACCTCATAAATGGAACTGACTATCCAAAATGCACTTACGGTAATATTGGCTTCTAATTTAATTTGTTCTTGTAGATCCCTGGATCACTCCATGATGGGATCTAAGCATGCTTATAATGCGAAAGTGTTTAATGAAGCCAATTTTGAAAATACACAAAGGTGTGCATTAGTAATCCATCTGAAAGTATTTTTGTGAGCTTTGAAGGTAACCATGAGATATGGTAATGACTAAGAGTCCAAAGTAATATTTAAGTTAAAGTTTTGAATATCTTCGACCAGTTGGTCTAAGATGTTTGGGTAATCCACTTTTGCAAAGTCTCGATTGGATACCCTTAATACTACTTGATCGTAGATGAACTTATTGCATATATAAGCTGGAGTTGAAGCTGACTTATCTGTGGAAGTAATCAAAAGGGAACTTGTTAGTCTATGTTTACTCTCTTCCTCTTTGTCAAACTCTTCAAATGGTCAGTGTAGGATAATCCAAATTCTCTCTCCAATGGGTTAAGCAATTCCAGAAACAAAGGACTTAATGTGATTACTTGGTTCCAAATCATATACAATGTAGCTAGTGTCCCATCAATACTCAAATGCTTTCTAGGGATATGCCCTAATCCCTTCTTCATATACCCCTTCAATGTGTCCTTAGCTATAATTTCATTATCAATACTACACACATGCCCCCATTCTAGTTTAATGAATTTCCTAAAAGTATTCGTTTCACATTGACATGCAATCTTTGATCCATCCCTGAATATCGTCCCTGGTTTACAAAGTATAGATGCTAAATTACCAGAAAATTTCCAAGCAATGCTAATGTCCTTCATGGTGTCAATCAGATTATACATCTTATGGTGGGATATAAAGTCTAAAAAAAGTTTTTTAATTGAAAACATTTCAAGTAACGGGTTATCAAATAGTGCATGAACGAAGAGGTTAGACGTCTTCTCTTTAGTGAACAAAATTTCCCAGTTATGTGGTAACATCATGATACTTCTCAAGCACACATCACATACCTGTCAACAATCAGTCCTTGTCATCATAAAGCAGATGTAGTACAGGAAGGTTCTTGCTCTTTGTATCAGTATACGACATAGTTTTACCACCTCTTAAGATCTTTAACGGTCGTACTTGGGATTCTAGACTATCCAGATGCACCGAACTCTCTGATGGGGGTTGCCATTCAATCATCTTACTACTAGAATAGTGATCCCTAGGTGAACAATAGGATGTGCTCCCTCGGCCCCATGTATCTCCGATGTGTCCAGCTGATCTCCCTCTCGCTTGAGATCTAAATGCTCTAGAAGGTAGCATCTCAGGGGACCGTAGCATGAGTTCCCCATAAGACATCAATCCTGGTAATGGTTGGGGTAATAAAGGAGCAAAGAGATTCTTCTCCAAATTCTTAATGGTAGCTAGTAAAACCAGCTCCCTCATGTAGTGGAAAATGAGAGAAGCCTTGCAGAATATAACCATATTACTAGCCTTCATAAATAAAAAAATCATAAATATTAGTAACACAATCTCATGGATAACATTAATCAAATGCATCAATGAATGAAATTACATCATGCATGCCTTCATGAATAAAAGAAATGAATTGAAGGCAGCTTTCAATGGTTTGTTCGGAAAGAACGCTCGCAGATTGCGCAACATATACCAAATTTTATCGTCAAACCATAATGGTCGTGCTCTGCACTCAATCTTTTCCTCCAAGCATCTGCATTTAATATAAGTTCTGTCAACATTGAAGATATCATTTAGGTACTTAGTTCTCCTTTTTGTTTCTGATATTTGGCTCTTATACCTCCCAAAAACACCCACGGGGGAAGGGCATATGTCTGTAGCAAAAGCTGACATGGGGCATAAGATTTCTAAGCAAATTCCAACAAAGCTACATTATTCTTCTCCATTAGTTGATCCAAAGATAGAGATAACTGATTGATAACCTCCAGAATTTTATGTATATTTTCCTTTCCGATTACCAAGATTCTGCACCAATCATTGATGGAAAGTTGCATAACCAGTAATTTATTTGACTCGAGGTGTTCCTTGATTTCCTGCATGTCTAGGGCAATGATTCTATCATGGACTCTTCTATTCAGCATAGTCATTATGGCCTAGCATCCAAGTGACGGGGCAAGCAAAGGATCTCCATACTCGAGAACCATCAAATCCTTGTGCCATATAGAGGCCTGCTAATCAAAGCCAAGCATAACCATTAGTCATGAGATTTTTCTTACCTCACAATGCTTAGGCTAGTGTGTGTTTTTCCTATATTTCTACTATCCTCTTAACAGGTTGTCAAAGTGGGAGTCAATTATTATACTCACATTTAGGTCAGTACATTGCAAAAAGTACAACGATAGTGATGACTAGTCTCCAATATAGAGTTCAATCTTATTTAGCAGTACTTGGAGAAAATCCATTGTAGAGTGCTCCTCAAATTTGCCACCACCGTCTCTTCATGCCTTGTACACTATGAATTGTGGGATTGCAGGCTTCAATGCCGGCACACAGTTGTTAGCCGTGTCACTCGAGATCTAGATTAGCATAATCAAATCTTGGCATTTTACTATTCAATAGTGATCAGAGGTGGGCAATTATAGATATGAAGAAATGTATATAAAATGTTAGTGAAACCTAAGTAATAAGTGGGAATCTCAAATAAACCGTACATATGGGATTTCCAACCAAGTCCAAGGGAATTCCCAAGGTCGTCCATCACATTTACTATAGATGAGGCAATCCAAGGGATCCCTTGGGAACATTCACAGTTTTAATCCATATAAATTATCTCTAGCATGTGGTAGAATAAATTGCAGTTATAACTAAGTGCCCTAGGTAAGGCCCACAGGTTACCAGTTATTGAAGTAATGTACCATGTATTGTATAAATCAAAGTACTGGAAGGCTGACCACACTCTTTTCCATGTTTTTCTTTCTATGATTTTCGACTCTCATGGTCCATCAGTTTGCTGACAAGCCTGAACCACACAAGGGTCCTCGAAGGGATGTGTGTGTGTGTGTGTGTGTGTGTTTCCCACCGACCGCATTCCCGCAGGTCTGACACATAATGCAAGTGAGGGCAGCAGTCCGCCCATCACAATGGATTGGGTCGGAGAACTGCCGTAGTTTTAGTCACAATCATTATAAAAGGGTATGGATCCTCTCAGCTACATATCATGGGCAATGTTTTTATCCAAATACTTGATGCTGGTCCAAGCACCACGACCTAGCAATGAAGAGAAAGCATTGGTCCTGTGGTCCCCGTGCCATAAACAGGCCTGAAACTTAAACTTAAATGGATATACTAGTGTGACAATCCTCTCTAGTGAGTAAGTGACAAAAGTAAGTAAAAGTATCAATCCTCTCTAACCAATCAGTGGAGGGTGGTCAAATTTCCATAGTCATGGAAGAGTCCTTAGACCAGTAGGTCGGGGACATTCATAGAGTGTATCAAGTGCAAGACGCTTGACCAATTGGTCGAGGGTATCAGTCCCAAGTATCACAATAACATGCTTCTAATGATAATTAACATTTCGAGCTTCTAGAAAGACTACCTCTATCATATGGAGACTTCTTGTGAATATCAAATATGTGAAGAGGAATTGCATCTCCTTGTAAATCTTCTAGATCATGGGCAATGGATGCATCCAATAACTTGATGTTGGTCCAAGCATCACGGCATAGCAACTAAGGGGTTGGTCTCATAGTCCTCGTGCCACAATTAGGCCTGAAACTTCAATTAGCCGCCGAAACAAGTCAATCCAAGTATAGCCATCAATCGTAAGATTTTCCTTATCTTACAATGGATATACTAGTGTGTGTTTGTCCTATCAAACATCTATCATACTATACTACTGGACCAGTTTTCAATGTCAAAGTAAACCAATTGCAAGCATCTACTATTGCCCTTTTCAAACACCTAGTGAGAGTAGTCCGTTAATAACCAACCTCTCGATACCGCATAAGTGAGAATAATCCATATCATACCAGTCCTCTTAACAGGTTGTTAAAGTGGGAGTCAATTATTATACTCACATTTAGTTCAGTACATTGCAAAAAGTACAACAATAGTGATAACTAGTCTCCGATAGAGAGTTCAATCTTATTTAGCAGTACTTAGAGAAAATCCGTTGTAGAGTGCTCCGCGAAGTTGCCACACCACCGTCTCTTCATGCCTTAGAATGTAAATATGATGTAGAGGTGTGCCGACTCACCTGCATCCATCCACAAACATAGCACGTTAGAACATGCACACTATGAATTGTGGGACTGCAGGCTTCAATGCCGGCACACAGTTGTTCTCCATGTCACTTGATCTAGATTAGCATAATCAAATCTTGGCATTTACTATTCAATAGTAATCAAAGGTAGGCAATTAAAGATATGAAGAAATGTATATAAAATGTTAGTGAAATCTAAGTAATAAGTGGGAATCTCAAATAAACCATAAATATGATAGTTCCAACCAAGTCCAAGGAAATTCCCAAGGTCGTCCATCACATTTACTATAGATGAGGCGGTCCAAGGGATCCCTTGGGAACATTCATAGTTTTAATCCATATAAATTATCTAACATGTGGTAAAATAAACTATAGTTATAAATAAGTGCCCTAGGTAAGGCCCACAGGTTACCAATTATTGAAGTAATGTACCATGTATTGTATAAATCAAAGTACTGGAAGGCTGACCACACTCTTTTCCATGTTTTTCTTTCTATGATTTCCTACTTTCATGGTCCATCAGTATGTTGACAAGCCTGAACCACACAAGGGTCCCCAAAGGGGGTGTGTGTGTGTGTGTGTGTGTGTGTGTGTGTGTGTGTGTGTGTACGGGGGGGTGGGTTGGTGGGTGTGTGTGTGTGTGTGTGTGTGCGTGAGCAAGAAATAGGCTCATTGGGACCAAAGGGGTTAAACAATCTTGTATGCAATTGAGGAGGATTAGTGGCTTGTGACCTTGATAAAAAAACAATTGAGGATGCTATTTACCACTTGATCAAAGTTGTTGGCTTTATCAATGGGAATTCGTGCATAGGCCCTCATTCTTCCCTAGTGATGGTAGACCCTATTCATGGGTATTGGTAGCCCTTGGTCCCTTGGATAAATGTTGGTTTTTTTCTTTAGCAGTTACCATGGGATCTAAGAGAGTGGAGGTGGATTGATGCAAAGTCCCTTGAAAGGACCCTCTCCTTCTTCAACTACATAATCAAATAATTATGTATGACCATAAATACATAGCTTATAGCAACTAACTACACAAAGAGCACATTGGGAGAGTTTTGTGTCCCCTCTCCCACATAGACACAATTTCAGAAGCAACTATACAACTCTTCCCAAAGAGAAAAAATTTCATGCTCTTTTGGCTCTTCTAGCATGGTGGAATACTAATCAACTACACCTATGGTATGGATTCTTGATGCCCCATATTTTGCAATGATAAAATCCATCCAGTCCTCATCAAACCAATCATTGTGCAATGCCCTTTCAAAACCTTAGGGTTTCATTGCCACCTCAAATGCATGGAAACATAGTTTTTTAGTGCATAATTCCACAAGCCTCTCGTGATACTTCCACTCTCTACATTGGTTGCAATGACTTTCATTTAATTTTTGCGATTCTTTTATGAGGTCGTCACAAGAGTTTATACTAGATTTGTTTATTTTCTCATAGTAAATAGAAGCTATTTCTTCTTTGTGAAATTTGTTTTGGCATCCAAGATTTTGCTATATTCATGACCACATTTTTCTATCCTCTATGAGACTCATTCTCATCATCTAAGCAAAATTTTCTATTAGATAGCTCCATTCATCAAGACCAATTAATTGAGGCAAGTGATTTTGTTTGGGCAGGTTTGGTTTCCCTTATCATGATTAGGGATTTTAAATCAATCTATTGTTTTTTTTAAAAATAACCATGAGGAAAAGATCCACGATATTCTTATGAACAATCAAAGTGTTGATAACCCCAAGGAATGCAAGTATACCCAAGGGGACTTGTGTGTGTGTGATTGTATGTCTGCAGATTCCACTACTAATGCAACTGCTCATGCCCTCTGTTGTAATACAGTGCTTGGGCAATAATGTTCCTACCTTAAGAGGAAGGAACGACTACGAGACACGAGAAGGAAGATTTGCCAGCCACGAAATGGTCAAGCAATATCTCATAACAAATTTTAAACAAAAGCTCGATAGATTCATGTACTAGTCACCAAGATGTCTCTGCTTGGGAATCATTGAGTACTTACTCTCACAAATTACCAACACGATAGCAAGAAAAGGGACTAACAACATTAATGTTTGTTGATGAGCTCTCTTGTGCCGTCCAATTGTTACCAATATATCATAGAGCTCTGAGTTTTCTTTCATAATATTGCATTGGGAATCTCATATTCCAACTTCAAAGTTCATGCAACGAATCCCTAAGAAATTCAATACATCCCCCTTTCCCTTCACCCAATCATTCATTTCAAATACCATTTCCTAGTGGCAAGCCTAATGAATGTCACTCATCTTGTTAAAGCTAGGATTAACCACATTTAAGTGCCATTGGTGAGCTATACATTTTTTGTACCCATGTCAAAATTGCAAAAAGACGAGCAAACTATGAATCTTGACGAGTTAAATAAACAAGAAAACACATGATGATGTGTAAAGGGCGATTGCAAATGGACCTACTCAGAGAAACTATCAAATATAATTTAAGGCGCTTTATGTTGATTGAAAGAGTTTATTAAATACTCTTATTTAATTACACAAATAACCTATGCTAGACTAAGGAACCGAGAGAGGCAAATTAGATCTAAATCTATTAATTTGTCCATTATGTTCCATAAGTACAGGGAAACCCTTCGCTTCAATAAGAATCAAGCATATAGTTTTCATTCAA
This sequence comes from Dipteris shenzhenensis, assembly GCF_047967505.1. Lineage (NCBI taxonomy): Eukaryota > Viridiplantae > Streptophyta > Polypodiopsida > Gleicheniales > Dipteridaceae > Dipteris > Dipteris shenzhenensis. The sequence goes on along the minus strand of NC_141614.1, from coordinate 1,608,396 downwards.
AATTGGCACCATAATATCATTAACCATTTCTTCTTTAAATGCATTTTACAATGCCACATCTAGGCATGTAGATTTTGTGTGCATCGCTTGAGTGTTTGATTCACTTTGTAAAAACCTATATATTATGCATGAGCAAGTGTTTATTTGAAATATTAAAAATTTAGGTACTTTTAGTACAAATTTTTTTATCCCCTTCTAAGTACACCATGTTTGGGATAATGAATTTGAGAGTCCCTTTCATTCATGCACTAAAGTACACACGTCTACCTCCAAAATAGTATCCAAAATAGTACCTATCCCTTGCCTTGGAGCAGGGACACTATATTCCAAGTTTACGTCTTCTAGCTCTATTTCCAATCGGTCTTTCACTACAACTAACCAGTTCAATGAAAACCAAAAGCAGCACTTCCTTCACTAGTTAAATAAGGACCCCACATCAACTAGGAGAGCATAGACCATAATTATGAGAATATTAAACTTTAAGGACTCGTCTCTAATGAATATGACACATCCTCCATTTATTACCCTACAGCCAAGGTCATGGTCATGGCAAAATGTATTTAATGATTTGTTTTGTCTACCTTTGACTTCTCGAAGCTTCACGATGCAATTTAAAATACGTTGCTGACTTTCTTGGACAGAGTACTAGCTATAGGCTATCCGAACACTTTTTAGTAACTCTCTCTCTCTCTCTCTCTCTCTCTCTCTCTCTCCCTCACACACACACACAAAATTCACATTTATATTGCCAGACATTAGACATAAATAGTTGTATTAAACAATATAGGGGTAGAATATCAGGGCTCAGTTGTCCCATCAAATGCAACCCCAAAGCCTTTCACTGCGTAAAGATCCCTTACACATAGCTTTCAAAGACAGAGCAGTTATGAAGAATTAAAAGAGAACAATGTTTAATTTTCTTGAAATAATTGCTTATGCTTATCCAGGCTCTCCCCTTCCTAGCGCTGTAAAACAAATAATAGCACTAAGAAAATCATCATCAGATGTCTCAACTTTTATGCTTTTTGACCTCACAAACTATGTGTTAGGTCGTTTTAAGTACATAAGCAGACTTATGCCAACCACAACTGCAGCACCCGCTACAGCAGCAGTATATGCTTGAGATCCCCAGCTTCTGTCTCGTCTCATTTCCATATCAAAATCAACAGCTCTGGATTTTGTGTGTTTTTCAGGTTGTACAGGCAGGCTTTTCTTTTCTCCATCAGAATAATCTAAATGCAATTTCAAAACCTGTACATATGACCCATTCCATTAGAAGAGGCTTCAAAGTATGAGTATTCTGATATACTAAGGCCCCACAGAACGTACATAAACAAAGCCATGCCAATATGCACATTTACATGCAAAAGCACAACAAATAAAGCACCACCTAAAACATGCCCATACAGGCATATGTGCAAGCACGATTTACAATTCCTTAAGATCATGGAATGTGTACAGAGAGTGTGTGTGTGTGTGTTTTGGGGGGGGGTGTTAACTTTTCACCCAAAAAAAGTGTGTTTGGGGATCTACCCATGCCAGAGGCAAGCGTTCGATCTTGTTTTCACTTGGGTTCGATATTGGGGACTTTGGACTCTCTGGAAAGAACAGAAACCATAGTCCTTGGAGATTCTACTTTTTCAAAGTTTCACTACTTCCGGATGTCACTCGGGCAATCTTTCTATGATTGCCTGTCTATTCGTCAGATAGACTACTCTGTTTACTTAGCTTATACTGATATCTTCTGACATTGTAATTGCATGTCCCCTCTTTGGGGACTGCTTCGTATAATATAAGCATACAAGGATGTCACTTGAAAAAATGTGTCTGTGGAAGGAAGGGGGGGCCATACCAGAAGCATTCCAAATCTCCCAGCCTAAGAAGGACTTTTGAATGCAGAAGATGGTGAAAGAAGTGGTCACAGAAGGCTTGCTAAATTGCGTTACATACATATGTAAGTTATTATATGAAAATAACTAGTAAGGAAATGGCAATTTAAATAAAATCATGCCAAATGAAATCCAAGCTAAGTCTTTCCACACGGAGCAGGCCACACAGTGTGCATGACACAAGTCATATTCTCTAAGACCCTTTAGTCAGGCAGCCATAAAAGGTTAAGCAAAGACTTGTATGCGCCATTATTGACCATTAAACATATAAACATGAAAATAGTATTCCTATATTAGTGGTCTATGAAGTTCCAACTTGCATGTCGTCTCCTGTAATTAAACAATCTATAGGCTTAAACCCCATCAATGCCACACAAAGTAAAATAACAATATTTAATGACCGCTACCCACTCAACAAGATGCTGACACATTAACCCAATGAGATTCTTAATATCCTGTGATAGACTGGACACTAGATGAGTGGGAGTTATACTAGGGTCCTGCAAGATAAGTGGTGTGCAGTGGGACTCTAACCCAGCTAAGTTCCTTCAGGTCCTAGGACAGACATGCATAGCTGCCAGCACAGTAGCAACCCTTGAGTCTCTCACACCTGGGAGGGGCATGATGGCATATAGGTAAGATCGACACAGCCATCCTGGAGGCTTGGCGAGAGAGATTATGCCATGCAGACGAGGAACCATTTGCTCATTCGCAGGGATAGTCCTCTTAAACTAGGGTGTTTTTTAGAGTCAGATGCAAATACCACACTTGCTTACACGATTCTCCCAAATTCCTTAGAATAGGGAATTACTTCAGCTAAAGCCACCCTTCCAATGGCGGGACGTTGCAGATCATCAAACTCTTGATATGATACCCTGGCAGCAAGCATGATGCTATCTCGTATGATTCGGAAGAAGAGATGTAGCCACATGACATCATTTTGGCAGACTTTGCTGCGAGACCCTTCCACCCAGATGCCTCATTCTAGATCATGGAACGGTCATGCATTTTGGCTTGCCCTCTCACAGCACCACTCTTGCCTACCTTAACTACTGCTCCCCATTTCCCACACTCCCATGGAAATGCATCCCAACCCTACAATTTCAAAAATTACTTCCCATCCCACCTCCTTGACATCCTTTGATTTCTGAGGACTAGCCACTCCCACTACCCAAAGGCAGACAGCTGGTCCTTTGATATGGTGGCCTCCAAATTCCAATGCTCTCAACAATTCTCCCTCCACATTAACTCCAATTCCAGCCACCCATCCTGGTGTGCCCCACCATTCCTTTACTTTCACCACTTCAACCACAAGATTCCACTTCTGTATCGACATGTCCTCCAGATCCTCCTCCACCTTCACTATGAACCTCTACCTCTTATGCTCTCTCTAACCCATTAGAAGAACAAGCAAAGAAGAGCACCCACTACCTACCTGCTTGGCTTGAAGATGGTTAGGAGACCCGCCTTTGGCACCTCCCTAGCTCAACTCATGGACACACTTATCAACCCAGCCATACAAGAACTCCAATACTTCACTTGTGCACCCCGGATGAACTGAATGCAAGCTGTACGAGAAGATGAGTCGTGAAACCATAATGGAGATCTCTTTCAACTAAGCCTCTCTTCCACAAAAAAGTGTGCAGGCAAGCCTGTGAAACTGTGAAAGAAATGCCTAAGCAAAACACCATGGGCAAGGGTTTCTAACCTAAAAGGTGCCCAATGCAAATGCTTGCAAACAGTGCAGTGAGGTAGATTGTGAGCAGATAAGACAGCCTTGAAGCTGGAGAATTTTGGCAACTACAGAAAATAATACAGCCACAACAATAAGGATAAGGATGATCAGTTGTAGACTAGTTCTGTAGTTAGCCACATGCGATATGGATTACTGAGCTAGAACTCTACGAGTAACAGAAGGGCAGATGACCCTTATCTAATATCCAGATTTACGGAATGAGGGCTTGCACTAGGATGAAGCAGACCTGTACCATTTACCATTGCTACTTATGCTCAATAACAACTGTTCATTTCATAAAACAACCTGTACAATTGGCATGTTAGAGATGCAAGGGAGAATCACCTACCTTCCAGCCTGACAACCTCGCATGACTTATTGCAGCAACAAGGTCACTGTCTGTAGCAAGGACTACTCGATCACCTTCATCATCTTCATACTGCAAAATGATAAATTCCAATTCTTTGAAATTGAACATCTCAATGAGAGCCGCTGCAAATTCCACAAGATAAAACTCTATGCATCCTCCAGCAACATAAAACATATCACATGGTTTTCATAAACTAAGACTCCAATGCATTGATCTACAACCAGTCATGCTGTCAAAAAGGAGACAGGTTTACCATTATATGAGGAACTTGATCTCCCTTTAAATCATCACCAGCTCGTTGTACTATGGCAGATATGAGCTCAGTCAAACTTTCAGTTCCTGGTCATTTCAAGTTCCAGCTCTAGTATGTAATTCATGTTTTCACTAGTGAGAACCATACACGAAGACAAAGAGTCTTATTTCATCTAATATACATTACCACTGTTAAAACGATGGACACGCCCCTTTGAATCCTCCAGCTTGAATGCAAAGGAACTCCCCAACCCTACTGGCGTATATTTTATAGGATCAGGAATGAAGTTATCTGCAGATGACTTTGTAATTGAGATATCACTGTCGAATAGTAGCCAACCAAAATCTCATCAGTAACTTCCTTATATTATTCAGTTGGCATTTCATAGAAGGATAATAGTTTGCCTTCTAAACAACACAAAAGGGCGAGAGAGGAAGAAAGAAATAAGACTCCCTTCCTCAATAATGTCATGCTTTCAAGGCAAGGCAAAGGCAAAGATTTGCTTCACAAGTCTAAGGAAGGATGAATAGAGGAGGCACGTGACTGAGCATTTAACTTCCAATCCTCTCTAAACAATGTAAGTTAGTTGACATCTCTGCAATACTGTAATTCCAGAAACTAAAGTGTCCTTTGATATTTTGTTCTTTGCATCTAATTTTTGAAGTGACCACGACTAAGACATGTGCATAAACCAAACCTGTGGGTGTCCTCATCATCTTCTGGAGGCTCCAAGGCAAAAGCTGAATCCCAGAATTTTTGCAGCATTGTGCCTGTAAGATCTGCACTCCCTTCAGTGTTACCCACCTACATAGAAAGACAAAGACCAAGTGTGTTCATTGAACATTCCTGGTGAGCTGGAGCCTAAATCTAAGGCCCCTACCTTCTGTATGAAAACTCATTAATATTACAAGCACTAATATATATGAAAAACTGCACGTCTGCACATGAACTCCAAATCATCTATTAGCACTAATGACTGAGCCGGAGTACACTATGGCGATCAGCTTAAAGCTGCAATCCCATGATCCTGTCAGAATGTCAGCGTCATTTCCCACATGCAAACCCCCATATGAGAAGGACGAGGGAAGTGACGCCTGTTAAATATTAGGGAGCAGTATGCCACAAGGATGGCTAGGGACAAAACGGGGACTGCTGAGGACAGCCACCAAGGACTTTTGAGAGAAGGTTCTGGGAAGGTTGAAAGGTGCAGAAACCTAGTCTAGATTTCTAGCTGAAATTGCAAATTAGAGCAGGTAGGAACAGACTGGGAAGCGATTCATTGAGTATGCAGAGACATATGAGCCCCTCAAAAACAGGGTGGCTGGCTAAAATGTGCAGGACAGCAAGCACAAGAGAGAGGACTGGTGGAGAGTGGAGAAGTGGAGTGGAGGACTCATTAAGACTAAGGACACCATTGAGTTTTTCACACCAAACCCTGGACGGTGGCGCTTTTAATAGTATCCACTCAACATATATCTAGCATGCTCATAGATCCCAGTAACAGTGATCTGTGCTTGGAGGGGGGAGCAAAAAACACTGCCACTCCTCTGATCCTCATATGCCTCCATCTGTCCGGGTCTCCAATCAATATGTGCACAGCTGTCAGCCACATGTACCCATGTACTATGGGTAGCCCTCTCTCAGGACTCTGATGTGTCTTGGAATACACCACGAGATCTTTCCCTTGAAAAGTAGCAGCAAATTTGTCTATTGAGGATCATAGGGTCCCATCCCCGTAACAAAGAGCAATAGACAAAGCACTGATGGTCCCGTAGGTTGCGTATGCCTGTTTGTTCAGCATGAAAAGAAAATCTCTCTCCTGAGAGAAGTGGAAGTTCTTTCTAGAACATAAGGGATTATGCTGAGCAAATTTTCGCTTTGCAAAAAACCATGTAGGTGGAGGCTTCGCATGCAACTACTCGATTGATGTGGAATATAAGGGGACAAGGCAAAACGTGAAAGATCCCATGGACCCAGCTACACTCGAGGTGGCGAGACAAAGTATGCAAACCCTTTGTCTAAAAAAAAGGGGTCAACTCCCCACTTCTAAGTTGATATGAGGCTACATAAAGACCCGCTTAGGCACACAGACTAGCAGAAGTGCTGGGACAAAGCACAGCCAAAAGGTGCCAGGAATAGGCCTTTATATAGGCCTAGTCAGCCTGTTCAGGTCGGCCATCCTAAAGAGCAGGTCAGCCAGCCCTAATTGGGCCGGCCTGCAGCTGGGCTAGTTGGTCAACTTCAGGGGGCTGGATACCCTATATGAGGCCCCATTGCCGGAGGGAGAAATCATACAGAAGAGCTGTTTGCAGGCAGCCAAAAAGGCCTTCAGAAAGGCAAGGAAGGTGTGGGAATATAAGGGTCAATGCCCCACCTGCAAGCCCCCAAATGAGGATGTCCTCTATGGCAGATGTCATTCATGATGATGGCACTCTTCTATCCTTTCCTTTGACTGCTGAAAAATATGGTCTAGGAATGCATTATCGTCCTGTACAGCAAGCCATTACTCGGATGCTTCAGCCTTTTCAGCCAGTACTGCCTTTAGAACTTCAAGACAGGCTTCAGGATTGGACTCTTCTTCCAGCATACTCGTCCATTCGTCCTTTGAAGCTGTCTCATATTACAGTGTCATCTCTATATAAAGTTCTGCTATCTCCACCTTGGGCATCAGATAGGGCTAATTGGATTTGGGGTTTGCATCATCCAGTCATATCGTGGAGGAAAAGATTGAAAACATTTGGCACTCCAAGGTCCCTCTTCGACAACAGGTCTTTTTATGGTGAGTTCTTTTGGGGGTTCTTCTACCTGGACAGCTTTTATCATGCAAACATATTGATCCAGCTATTTGTAGTCGATGTTTGGCTACGAGGGAGACCTCGCCTCCATTGAGTGGCTGGAAGAGTAAGACCCGGAATCCAAGTGGTTGGTAGACAAATACGAGTGTGCACGTTTGGACCTCCCGGATACGGAGCTACATCGGGTAGATTTCTCCTACCACTCCTCCAAATCCAAGTGGGTACAGTAGGGTGACGGGATGACCAAGCGTTCTTTTAGTTGCAGCGATTGAGAGGCTCAGATGGCATTATGCATTTGGATCCCCAGAAGATGCTAGAATGACCATTGAGTTTTACCAGAGACTATTCCAGTTAGAGTCGTCGTCCCCCTAGGTGGTTGTCGCTAGGCTGACTGTCTAGAATCACATCCCTTCAGTGGTGTCACAAAGCATGAGCAGGCAGCTAGGGATGCCATTTACCAATCAGGAGATTTCGGATGCTCTCCAGACACTTCCTTTGCAGAAGTGCGTGGGAGAGGATGGCTTGACGCTGACTTTTTTCAAGTGTACCTCAGAGCACATTTGTACTCCCCTTCAACAGGCCTTCCAGGAGATCTTCAATATAGTCTTTTAGGGGATGGATTTGTTTGATCCCGAAAGGGGGCGACAAAGTAGACCTGCACGAGTGGAGGTTGATTACCCTGCTTGACACAGCCTAGGCCCTACACGATCCTAGCCAAGGTCTTGAGTCTACATCTGGGGCCACATCTGTGGACATCATCCACAACACTTAGACAGGGTTCGTCCAAGAACGTAGCATCTTGGACAGCATTTTCACTTTTACATAGCCTCTTGCTGGTATTTTCACAGAGGCTGCATGGGGCAGCTCAAACATCTGATATGCAATTTCCTTTGGCCATGTTCAAACAGCATGGAGAACACTCGAGCTAGAGTGGCATGGCAGACAATGATATTGCCACTAGCCCAGGGGTCTCACTCCATGCTTGGTTCCTATGGAGGAGGATAGAGACTAGGCATTGTCACACATCAAAAGGAGCTGGGGCCAGGGTGGCAGAGATAGATGCAGCGATGTCGAACTCGTGGTGGGAGGGACTGAGCACCACCTGGACTCCGCACTGTTGGTCTGGGCAGTTTTCACGAACAGGAGTGCCTCCCAGGGTACAGTTCCTCAATTAGACTCTTTGCCGCTTCCAGCGCAAGTTCTACAGAGTAGGGGAGGGAGGCCTTTTGTTAGCAGTGCTGGATAGTGATGAGTGGGACGAGGATGCTATGGATGGACCACACATTGTCACACATCAAAAGGAGCCGGGGCCACGGTGGCAGAGATAGATGCAACGATGTCGAACTCGTGGTGGGAGGGATTGAGCACCACCTAGACGCCACACTGTTGGTCTGGGCAGTTTTCACGAACAAGAGTGCCTCCCGGGGTACAGTTCCTCAAGTAGACTCTTTGCCGCTTCCAACATAGGCTCTCCAGAGTAGGGGAGGGAGGCCTTTTGTTAGCAGAGCTGGATAGTGATGAGTGGGACGAGGATGCTATGGATGGGATTACTTGGCAGAGGATCATGATTGTGGGACAGCTAGGCAAGAACTGGACCATTGAATCGGATACGGTTCTCTCGGACACGGAGGGAGCACACTGGCGCCTACGGTTATAGGAGGGGCGTCCTCTCAAGGACATTCACTGGGATCCAGGGGAGCGATCCTGGCCCACTTGAGTAGGTCACTCTGACAAGGTGGAAGAGGTGGCTTTCTTCTCTTACACGACCGTATAGGTTGCCGTTTGTAGTTAGAGGCAGTAGCATGGACTCCCTCGAGGGAGCGGCACTGGGTCGAGCAAGAGGTGCCCAGGGAGATCATTCCCTGGTTCTGGTCATGCCTCTAGTCCAACTTGCAACCACGTAAGATTTCCTATTTCTTATGATGGTAGCACATGGGGGCTTACCCATTGGCCCTTGGTTGGAACAGATGAGGGTGGATGGCAGATGTCCTTGTTGTACAGACGGCATGACAAAGACGATCCCTTACTACTTGTGGGGATGCCCGGCAGCACAGAGGATTTGATCAGTAGCTCTGAGGATAGTAGTGAGTACCCAGCGCATGGAGAGGGACTTCACTTGGGGGATGGTAGCTTGGCTCATGAAGGGGGCACATGTGTTCTCGATTGACCCCACCTCGCCATCCATGGATAGACAATGACCCTGATCGAGGACCACAATTATCCCGAACGAGTGCGCCATGTATCTCTAGCAAAAGATAGTGTATGGGAGACAGTGGCTAGCATCAATGCTTGGCATATTTGGGTCGCTCGCTGTAGTTGGGTGATGGGAGGCTAGCACCATGATAGAGTGTTGATGTCATCCAATCTACATGGTCCACTATGGTCTCCTAGGCGTGGCTCTCTGTGGGACAAGGGCCAATGCCACACCCGTCAGCTTAAATATGCACCACAACACACCCCAAAAAAACGCCATGCTAACACAAGGAAATAAAGATAAACCAACGTAGATTTAAGAAAACAAATGAAACACCAGCACAAACAAAAGGAAACAATAAGATCAATGATGTTTGATTCCGCCCACATGGGGTAGGTGAGAAAATGGTATTCCATGCTACCTTGTCTCTCATACCAATTGTGCCATCACATTAGAACTAAATGAATGAACCTCTTGAGTTGGCAAATGCAAGAATGTGGAAAGCTTCAGCAAGATGCAACGTAGCCAACAAAACCAAGAGTACTTGGTTGACAACTAGAGCTCTCGAAGACGAACCTAGGGTCGTTGCACGTTAATGCAACAATTTTCACTTGAAGGACTCTAGAATCAAAGAAAACTGTTGAGTGTAGCTAATATCCACACCTACTTGGCATCCCAAATATCTAGCTATGAACCCCCCCAATCCAAGTGAAGCCTAGTTCCACTCTCCATGTTGGTGTGTCCACAAAATCATGGATTGGTGCTTGCTCATGCTGTATCATGGGCAAGCTCGAAATCAAGAAGCTTTTCATCATTCCGTATCAGATGACAAAGTCTAGTGATGTTGGTTTGTGACCAATAAAAATATTTTTCTTGGATAGGCATGTGCCCTCCCTTCTAGATACTCCTATAGCCCCTATCTCTCCATATAGGCCCATGACTTGCTAACATAGCTCTAAAGAAACCCATACATAAAGATGATTTGGTGTAGACTCAAACCTCCTTGTCGCCTCTCCTACGCTCACATTGCCTCTAGCTTCTACTCATAGATGTTGAGATCATGAGGGTCACCTGCCCACCTATGAGCCTCCAAATGAGGAGAACATGGGGGAGGTAGACCAGCAGCTTAGGTTAGATGCCAAGTGGGACGTGGGCAGACAAAAAGTCTGCCATGGGAGCAGATCTAACAAAAAGTGCAGGGATGCCACATGAGCAGCATCCAGGCTACCATGTGGGCAGCATGTACAGCAAGAACGGTGTGCTGTTAGAGGAAAGCACTAGCCCTAGATGGTGGGCAGAAGGGCTCACAGTTGGGGCAGGTTCAGGACCAGGGCCGACAGCAAATGCTCCTCAAAGGGAGGCCTTATAGGCTCTGCAGATAGGTCTGGAGACTGGTAGGGGCATTGCAGACAGTCTGGCTGCTATAGCAGCAAGTCGGAGCATTAGGGCAGGCCAGAACAGCACCAGAAATAGGCGCAACAGTCAGACACCATGATTGGGGGCTCTTTGGGTCTGCAGACACTTCGGGCCAGTCTGCAGACTGGTCAGCAAGTCTATAGACTGGGTCGGCCTGTTTTGTGGGCCTCCATCCCTATAAAAAGGGCCCAAGCCCTGGGCATTCATTCACTCACAGAGCCTCACAGCAGGCAGCCCAGCAACCACTGTGTGTGAGCCTCATATTGTGCATCGGTCTGGAGCAGCAGAGGACGCCACACAATAGGCATCCAGAAAACACATCTAGAAATCACATGTCACTATCTACGATTGCTTGCAAGCACATGAAGTACCTTTTGTTTCGGTCATACCAGATCATCTACAAGGTGAAGAATAGTACACTGAATCAAGGAACTGGAGCAAAAGGTGCCTCCCCATTGGCTGTCCACCGGAGCAACAAGGAGGTCTGTTTACAGGGCATCACTACGTAGCCGGCTGAAGCTGTAGGAGAGCAAGCAGACTGACAAAGATTGAAAGGTGCCAGCAGGACGTATATACTATTTTGGGTGGTGAGGGGTCCACATCTAAGCAGAACCCAATCAACTAGATGGTGGCACAATGAACAATTTTTTATCTCAAAGTGCATCCCCTTACGTCAAGAGCTGACCTCTCGCACTTATCTTCAATTTGACCCTTCCTCAACCCATACAAGAAATCCACTGGCCCACTGCCATCAAATATTACTTGTGTGACTTTGATCATTCATGCTAGTTACTCGCTACTTCTTAGTAGTACATAGATGAGCAACCAGACACAGACACCAAAGCTCTCCACCTCACAAACACAATCCGCTTCGCATCGTAGCACCCCTCCACCTACACACTCAAACACACCTGAAAGTCAACTGAAGGGTTTGTACCTCAAAACGATTGGTACACTAACCTCTTCATCGCACTTCCCACCGAGAACTCACATTTTGCCAAAGATCTACGTGAGGAGGCTGAGTTAGAGGAGAGGCAGACTCTCCTACAGTAGCAGGACATCACTCACAAGGAGCAGAAGTGGGCAATGGTTTGAGATGGATGGCTTTCAATAGGGCCCGGCACTTCTTGATTTCCAAATGAATCTATTTTTCTACCTGATATTCATCTAGATGAGGCTAGGATATCCCCAGTATCTACAGATCTTATTTTCTTGATGTGCATGGGTTGTCATAGATGAAGCCGTATATATGTATGGCATGCTACTCTCCTTCCCGGAAGCAAGGCAACAAGTATGATTGGTTATTTGTTCCAGGGAGGCCTCATCTCCACCCTTGTTCCAAAGCATATCATTTGTTATTGCCCTCCCCTAGATCAAGCAACATGGCAATCGTGTATGGCATCTAAACAAGCCTGAACAGCGGTGGTGTAATATACTCACGTATTTAGAAAAGTATCCTTCCTCTTAAGCAAAAGGTATTTCTCGGGAGATTGTGTGGTGGGAGCATTGCCAGTTGGGGCTTTCCTAGCCCGCAGGAACACTGCATCACCAGATTGCAGAGGATGCTCTGGCATGAAGGAAACAGTTCCCCGCATGGTATGGTTTTGCCCCTTTGCTCATCAATTTCTTCTCAATCTTTCAACACGTTTACTCATCAGATTTCCAGGTCAAAGATTTGGTCAAGACTTTTGGCAGTATATTATGCTTTCACCACCTCCTTGCTTGGACGAAATTATGGCCCTCTTCTGACCATCTATACAGCATGGAAACATCTTGTTTTTCATCCTGCCGATTACTCTTGCTTCACTTACTTTAAAAGCTCCCTTATTCTGTCCCTCCAAGATCGCCGTGATCTTGGAGAGCTCCTTCACAATCAGTTGCAGGAGTTCTGTTGCTGTTTCTGAGTTGTGTGTGTCTTCCGCTTAGACTCGCATCTTTTATTTTAACTTTTAGCTGATAAATTGAATAGTGCTTTGACACTAAAAAAAAAATTATGTACGCTCATTCACCTTCGCGTGTGTGGGTGGGCGTGTTTTGTAAATGCTGTCAAATATAGAAATCAAACTTCTAACTTCTAACGTCTCACTCTCTGCTATAAAATGCACATGAATGTTTTCCAAATATTTCCAGGTATTCCAGCTGAATAACATACAGTTGCAACAGCAGCATGTGTAAGGTGTAGCACATCCAGACATGCTACAATATACCCATCTGCAGCAGGCACAGAATAAGTCAATTTATGTAAAATTCGCAAAAGCAAAAGCCAATTTCCCTGATAAAAACAAATCTGACTTCGTATTACCTCGATCCACAACGGGTAGATGAAGGAATTTTCCATCATGCATAGTGTGAAGTGCATCCACGATGGTTGTGTCAATAGTTGCACATTCTGGACTAGGAGTCATAACCTGCACCCAAAGAATCACAGTAATTACTGCAGGGCAATAAACCAAGCAAGAAAAAGGAGATCATGACACTGTAGATATAGAACTTTACTTAACATTGAACACAATAAAAACCTTCTCAACAGGGGTTGAATCAGGTGAAAGGTTTTGAGAGACAACGCGCATCAAAACATCTTTGGACCTACATGCATGACCGACGACTGTTAAGAAGAGACCATCATTCAGAGACTGAAAATGCAAATGTTTGAATATATAGTCAGTCATGATGAGGGAAACAAATTCGATCCAAAAAGGTCTTTACAATGTATGGAAATCGATGCAAAAAAGAACTAACGTTAGGATCCCCTGAGGTTTGTTGTTAGTCGTAATGATAACTGAGTTGACTCGAAGTTCCCGCATCTTCTTTGTAGCCATATAGACCGTGTCAGATGGTGACACGGTTGCAACTCTAGCAGCACAAGCCGCACTAGATCAAGGCTTCATAAAAGGGGGAAACCACAGCACAAGCCTTTGCCTTTTGCAACATGTTGTCTCAGAAAGGACTGCATTTACATAAAACCCAAATCTCTCTCTCCTAGTACATGGAAAATTGTGCATTTGGTATTCCAAGATTATTAACCTCAACTTACTTGGAATTCTCCTGAATAATTGATCCTAAAGAGGGTCGAAACATTTTTTCACGAAGCATATCAACAAAATTTGATGGAGCTGAAACATGACATGTTACTAGGTGTAAATAATCAGTTCAGATACAAGAAAACTGTTTCCTGGAGTAACACACTAAGGATAAATTTCTCCTTAAGTGCTATGCTAGCAGCATTTATCAGGATTGAATCTGCCTTTCACCAATTGTCTGATAGTTTCTTTAGGCACTAACCGGCAATTGTGTTACCCCACTGACGTTCTACACCTTCGACAGCAGCAGCAATTGCATCCCCCTTTTCTGCAGCCCTTTCCATTCTGGCAATAGCATCGTAAAGGCATTTGGTGATGTCCAAAAGCGCAATAACCTCACCATTTTCTACCACAGGAAGATGTCTAAACTTCCCTGCAGAAATAATCACAGGACGTGTTATCATATTCAATCAATCGAACAAGCCAGAAAGCTTTTTGCCTGTAGAATCACAAATTACACAAAGAGAGCCCTCCAAAAATCAACATTATTGGCAAGCACATGCTTTACGGGATGACACTTACCTTGAACCATCTTCTGCAATGCTTCTACAGCTAAAGTGTCACTCATAACAAATAAGGGATTCCTTGTCATGACTTTGGAAACAGAAGTATCCTCAGGCTTCAGACCTTCTGCTATCACCCTGGTTGCCACATCCTGTATCCACACCACATGTGATGTGTCACACTATATGAAACATATAGGCAAATTGAAAAAATGAAAGTCACAAAACATTATAACGGTAGCGCCCCTCACAAATACAAACAGTATACTTTTCATCCAAAAGAGCACCAAAAACACTCAGCCCACATTTGTAAATCATACTAAGCACCTTATCAGTTATAATTCCACACAATAAAGCACTTGAGTCTGTAAGCAGTGCAGCATCTACTCTGCGCGTTGCCATACGCCTGCAAGCATCTAAAACCGTTGTACCTTCCGGTATAGTCAGTGCCTTAGACAACCTTAACCTTTTCACAGTCCGCTCCTTTGACCCTGACCTGTCAACAAGGTTCATTCGTAAATTAATAATGAGAAGGTGGGATATATTACCAAACTAGTCAAACATATGATGCATGCAGTCTTTAGTACATCAGAGCTCCCTTACAAGTCTTGGACCATAGCCTTCACATACTATAACAGCCCTACTATTAGCCAAAAAAAGTAGCCTTATCCTTGATATATATATATTTTTATAAGACTAAAACACATCCATTCTAAAGGTTCAGAGTTACCAAAAAGAAAGGTAAGAATAGACAAAAAACAAGTGGAGTGATCCATGGGATAGCCATAACAACTAAAGCATACTTTCTTGAGCTTCAAATATTCCCTTAAGACCATTTTACAAAACTTGTTTTTTAAATATGTCCAAACCTCCCAGTGATTTCTTGGCTTCGAAATTCTCACTATCTAGCTGTAGTTTTCTTCCAGAGCTGTCCAATTTGGTAGTGAGAATAGGAGACTGCACGTTACAAATGTTTTGCAGACGTAACTGAATTTGATGACCTGGCAGGCTGTATGACTTTTGATCTAACCTGCAGCTTTTTGTTAGTTGGTCTATCCTCGCGTGTAATACAGCTTTCTTCAGACTACTACTGCATTACTGATTTATTTGCTTTGTACCTTGGTCCCATTGTCATACTTGGCTGTGACTGGCTCCAAATATTGGGTAACTTCACTATGAATTTACAGAACATGACAAAGATTTTCAGTAACAAGGCTTAGAGAATGTGTTTATTTGGCATTCACTCTCAGAAGTTGCAGTTAGTAACAGCCAAACAAATGAGAAGAATCCTCAAGAAAGATGTCAATCTTTATGCCTTGAAGCTCGAGGCTGTTCATAACCAAAAACCAAGGAATTCAATGTGGCAGATATTGACATGCTAGGGATGCTACAGCAGTATCAGGTATTTTCAAGATGGTCTCCCTCAAAGTGGCAGATATTGACATGCCAGCAGTATCAGGATATTTTCCAGGAAGCCCCTCATGGTCTCCCTCACAAGAGGGAAGTTGATCATGCAGGAAGAATCAAAGCACATCAAGACGGCTCCTTATACCTTATCAAAGACGGAGAAAGATGAGTTGCCAAGCAGATTCCAGGAGCTGTTGGACAAAGGTTTTATCACTCATACTCAATCTCCATTTGCTTCTCCTGTTTTGTTGGTGAAGAAGGATGGTACCTTCAGATTATGCATTGACTACAGGGAGTTAAATAAGGTGACTATAAACATGAATTCCACATCCCTGGTGTGGATGATTTCTTGGATCATTGAAGGAATCTAGATACTATTCCAAGATAGACCTCAAGTCAGGGTACCACCAAATAAGGATCAAGGAAGGTGATGAACCTAAAATACATGCCATCAGTAAATGGCACCAATATTTGTATGGTAGACATTTCAAGGTACGGAAAGGCCATAGATCATTAAGGTATTTCTTATCCCGAAGGAGCCTTACTCCTACGCAGAGAAGGTAGCTGGAGTTTATATAAGGGTATGATTTTGATATTGAATATTAAGGAGGGAAAGAAAATGTAGTAGCTGACACTTTGCCCAGATTATGGACTTGTTAATGCTATGTGATTTCCAACATTTACAAAGACCGGATTCATGACATGGAGCATCCTGAGACTGCTGCTATCTTTGTTGCCTTACAAGATCTGCATTACATGAATTGTTCAAAGTACGCCTGAAGAATGGTCTTTTATGGTACCTAAACAAAGTTTAAAAGGTCCCACATTCTGCTTTCAAGAATCTCATTCTTGAACAATAGCATAGTTCTCCCTTGGCAAAGCACATTGGTTTGGGAAAGACTTATGATAATGTAAAAAAGAGCTTCTATTGTCGTGTATTGTGTCTGCAACACAGGATTGACAATACTCACCCAGCAGGTCTGTTAGATCCCCTACCAATTTCAAAGGGTAAGTGGCATGGATTTTATTATTGGTTTGCCCACCATAGCAAAAGTGTGGAACGGTGGTTGTGGATAGGCTGAACAGCCCACTT
Source organism: Dipteris shenzhenensis (assembly GCF_047967505.1). NCBI lineage: Eukaryota > Viridiplantae > Streptophyta > Polypodiopsida > Gleicheniales > Dipteridaceae > Dipteris > Dipteris shenzhenensis. The sequence continues at coordinate 1,591,661 of NC_141614.1, read as the reverse complement.
TGGACCAACTAAATTATACTTCTTCTCAAGTAGCCCATGGAACATATATTCAGGTTTCATGACCTCCCTCAGGAGTAGTTAGTGACAAGATGCTAAATGAGTGGGTTTTGGAAGGAGTTGTTTTCTCAAATGGGTACTAAGTTGCCCCAAGTAAGCTTACCATCCCTAATCTAATGATAAAACTGAGACGGTAATTAAATGGGCTCGAAGATATTTGACGCATTTGTTTTCACACACAAAGGTCACAAATAAGTGGTTATATTTGCCAGAGTTCTATTGTAATTCTATGACTCACAAGGCACACTTCCATTGGGATGTCCCCATTTAAAGCCTTATATGGAGGTCACATTAAACTACCTTCCACATTCAAAGATCAAACTTTCCTTAATCAACCTGCAAAGGATGAGATAGAGAAGAGATGGTGAACTCCAGGAAGGAGACTGGATATATCTCAAGTTGCTGCTTCATTAAAAGGTAATACCAACACTAAGCTGGCTCGCATATTCTATGGCTTGTACGAAATTCTTAAGAGGGTAGGTGATTTGGCCTATCAGTTGGATACCAAAATCCACAATGTATTCCATCTGTCCATGCTTAAAAAGCATGTGGGAGAAGATCTTCTACTTGCTACAGAATTACATCCCATGGATGAATCAGGGTAGATAGAGTATATCTTTCGGGATACAGAGATAAAATCCTCAGAAATATCGTCTTGGTAGAATACTACATTAAATGAAAGGGGTTACCAGAGGGGAACTCATCGTAGCAGCCTGAGAGTGCTGAGTGGGGTCTCTTTACATCTACATCTGGTTACATCCTCTTTCCCCTAAGTGAGCCACATGGGCCACTTGTATAGATTAGATATGATTTGATATGGTTGTGTGACGTCATCCCGGAGACATCATGGGGGAGGTGTGTGTGTGAAAAGATAAGGCCATCCAGCCTATAAAATTGGCACATGTATTTGGCTTCTACATCAATCCATCATTATCAGTGCATTGCCTCATGTCGTTTGATTACTTGTCCTCTCAGATCTCCTCACTCTACACGTTTTACACCATCCTCTTGCAATTGGTATCAGAGCCCAGGTAGCTCGCCCTAATCAGCCTCGCAGACCTTCACATATTGCGCTCCTGCCTCAAGTATAGCTGCTGCCGATTCCTAAAGGAGCCGCCATAATCTCAATTCCCGCTACTATCTTTTGAAGCCACATGGAGCTGGTCTTTCTGCCGTCACGTTCAGGAGCATTGTGAGGAACGAGAGCACTAACACCGCCTTATTTCTGGCCAAGGGACGTCGCATAGACTCCGTTTTTTTCCTCATCTCAAACAGGCTCCTACGAGTGGCAGGGAAGCATTTTTCCATAAGCCGCAGTCCAGAACAAAGTTTCTGTGGGCTTTAATACCTTGCAACAATGAGCTTCATAACTAAGAATTGTGAAGGCTCCAGATTTCTTGCAGCACTTGCATTTTATCTCCATGCGATTGCTTTGCACCCCTGCTGGTTTGCCTCGTTGCTGAGCTTGGTGCTGACATGTTACATGGAGTGGCTGTTCTAGATCATATCGTGAGCACTCCTGAAGCAAAGCCATCTGGACTCTGAATGATTCCATGAAAAAAAGGATTTCCACACATAGATTGAAACTACTGCTGCTATTGTATAGAAGGTCGAGGTGCAAAGTGTGGGTTCTAATCCTGAATAAAGGCATAAAGCCGCTCTACAAGCTATCAATCTTATGTACCAACCTTCAGTTCTACTCGTTGTGACTGCCATCTCTAAATGATTTCTAGTTATCTTGCTACATTTCTGCTCAAAGCATGTCATGCATTTCTGATTCCTCGCCTCATATGACAGTATCATTGTTCCTCTACTGTTGCCAAGCCAGTGGTGCTTGATGTTTAAATTATTCCTTATTTGCTAGCTTCCAAACTAGAGTAGAATAAAGTGCACATAGGAGCTACATAAGCTACACCCGCCGCCTCCATTTTGTCTGTTGTTTGAACTGGAAACCGAACAACTAAGTCATTCTTCCTCTTCCTTTGCTTCCTACAATCATGGCATTTATGTAACTGGCCTTCAGTTTCCTAAAGGGCAGTAGACCATAACTTGCATTGCATATTCATTATTCACTGCCACATTGCATCATTTCCAACCACTTAACTTTAAACAATACCACTTAGAATAACTTGAGAAATAACTGGATGGAGGCTAGAGTGCCCCTGCTCAATGAAATCAAGTACAAGACACCACACTGGCCCCAAACACTTGGTGCCCCTTCCGGTATTTATTTATTTCTTTAGGAATGAAATTGGTACATACAACAAGGGCTCTCCCTTGTGCTCTGCCCCACGGGCAATTCCACTGTCCAAGCCAAAACCTTGGCTATAGCTTGCATTCCATCCTAGTGCACACACTAGTACCCAAGTGCCAAGGCAAAGCTAAGGCATGCACCATTTGTCCATGACCAACTGTAAAAGTATCCAAGCATTCCACAAAGACTGTAACCAACTGTTAAATGACCAGGCATCCAGACACTTCCCGAGAGGAATTTAAAAATTTTATAATAGGAATCACTTCTATGGAGCCGTTTAAACTCCAGCTTGATTGTGAAGGAACATTTGCCTCCTTTAATAAGTCCCTCCAAAGTTCATGGACACTAAGCAACCTTGGCTTTGAAGCAGTAGCTTAGCCATTTAGACACATCTGTCAAAGTAGTCCTACAAGCAGCAGCAATAAATCTTGGCTTTTTTGGAATCTTGTAAGACTTCCAAGCAGCACAAAAAAAAACGATACTTGGATTGCAAACAAACCCTGAACACTTACAAAAAGTTTGGCGTTTTGAGATCAGATCCTTTTGAGAAACTAAGGTAGGGGCGTAAGTTTTGGCAGAGGAGTTCAATTCACTCAAAGACATTCTAGGTTAAGATTTTTGCAATTTAAAACAAAAATAATGGAAATTTGTCCATATAAAATATGACAAATTTCCTATAGAATTTTTGGAGAAAAATTTCCTCTTTTTTGGAAAGATAATTACTTTGCTTTGAGCAATTAACTGAAGAGACTTCTTCTAGTTTCAAAGCAACTTTCTTCAAAATCTTTCCTTTCCATGCCGATAAGATATTTTGAACTCCTAAACTTTCTTCTATTTGAAAAGCCAACTTTGAGATTCCATTGTCAATAGCTTTTTAAAGGCAAGACAATCGAAATTTTGTGCCTTTCATCAAAAGGTCTCTTAGTTTAGTAGAAAGCAAAATAGAGTATCAGCTGTGACTAAATGTCTTAAATCAGCATCCACAAGGCTTTGGAATCTTTTGCTTTTACAACAAGGTTCTCTAAGGATAGTTGATTTTGGTTGCTCTGAAAGCCTTTTACCTATCTCTCCATAGTTGAAAGCCTTTTGTCCTATTGGATTCTTCCAAATTCACACATAACTTTCTTTCCTATTTCTATTATGCCTGCTATCTGGTTTCTCTGGTTTCCCTAGCTAGCTACTACTAGCAACTAGCAGTAGAACCTTCCAAGTGTAGAGATATGATTCATTCTACAGAATGAGAAGAATTTTGCCTAATGGCAGAGCAGGTCCTCTCTTTGGAGGAACATTTGCTATAGCTAAAATATGTTTGGTCCTTATCTCTTGTTTACCCCACATTCCCTAGTCTATTCTGGAAGACACTCTAAACATTCAGCACAAATTGCAGAGACTTTCCATAGTCTAAGTTGAATGGATTTCAGAAGGCTCCATATGAAATGGTTACTGCAGCTTTTGGGCCACATTGTCTCCACAGATGCCTTTAGGCCTTTATTGTGCAGCCTCCATGCAACATTGGATGGGTAACCAGGAAAGTAGGAAATTAGAAATCCTTCAAAGAAAGTCTATCAATCCCAAAACTTCAGACAAGCTCCCTTCTTTTGTTGCAGCCAAGATAAGGGGAACTAGTCCTCCCTATAGTGACAGGGACAACCTATCTTCAAGAAAGCCTGACATGTTGAATACTGAGGTATTCTTTTCTTTCACTACGACACATCCAGACCATGCTGACCTCGCCTAGTGGGACACCTAGACAACACTTTCAGTTCATCGTAAAAGTTAGGAAGTGTGCCTAAAAATGGACCCAGGCAAATATTTTTAAAGCCAGCTGACCTTCTGTGGAAGCCATAGTTAGGACTTTCAATCAAGGCCCTCCAGGGTCCAAAGCCACTTGAAATGAAGGCCTTGGGCAGTCAGAGCAAAAGAGCACCCTTGCCTGATTCCCCTCTTCAGCAAGAAGGGGCCAATCACTTCATTACATATAGAAAAAATACGTCATACATGAAAGAGCGGCTCACCTTGACATATGTTGATATTTGAGTAAAGGGACAAGCCTTATCACCTCGCTAATCATGTTACTATACTATCACCCTATTCCTTTTTAATTTATACATCTTCATAATTCAAGCCTCAGCAGTTTCATACCCTCTGCAGTTTAAAATCTCAAAATGTTTCTATGAAGGAATTACTTTCATAAACAACACTATTTGTGCTCTGGCTAAACATGCATCCTATTTCAAAAATGTTAATTAAAAAACCAGGAGCCCTTGAACCGTCATGCAACTCCTTCAAGGATCCTTCCAGCCCGGTGATGCTGTTGAGCCGGGACTCAAAAGTTCCCCTAATGTAGGAAGTCTTACCAACTGCAGTCTGCAGCCACCATCAAAGATAATCTTCTAGGTGCCACTCAGAAGGTACTCCCCTGACCTTCAAAACTTCTATTACTCTTAGGGAGATTCCACAGCTAGGGCTTAGGCGCTGCATAAAAATCCGCTGAGTTCCCCTTTATTAGTTATCCAATTAACCTCCTAATCATGTACTCTCTCTATGTCCTTGTTATTACTGCCTCTATCTCTCCAGAGAAAAAAGAGAGGAAGCAGGTCATTTTGTGTCCACGTCATGCCACCCTGAATTCTGGCTCCCTCAAGTAATTCCAGATCGCATATCTGGGCCAGTGCTTCAAAACTTTTCTCAGTCTATGCCTCAACTTTCCTGAGGCTGCTGAAGGAACCCCTGTTATGCCTTCTTGATCACACAAACATTTCTAAGGGCATCATCAATTTTGTTTCGTGAGAAGCACCTAATCACCAGTGAAACGCCATATCTACATTGAGGACATGCATTGGTTTACTTCATTCCCATCGTTGTACCTTCAAGTTCACCGACATGGATATGTATCAAACCTGAACTGTTTGATTGCATTATCTACAATGAATTATCTAGAAGCAACGCAGTCATGAAACAGCTTTGGCGATCTATTATCAAACAGCCTTAAGAGAACTTGCCCTTCTCTTGGCTACACGTGAAATAAAGCCCAGTATCGCAAGTCGCGACTAACAGAGGTAGGGCCTCCGTGACGTTAGAAACAAAGCTATCAGTACCCTGGATGATGGAAGGATTCAACTTTACAGATGGGAATGCAGGGATCGGTACAAGCTTTTCCAGAGGCTTGAGTAGGCCAGCTCCCACTCTGCGAGTAGGTATCGTTGCAAGAACCGGAAAAGCTTGTAAAAGAATGCGAGTGGCTCGATATCCTTGCTTTCTCGGTGAGACCAATGATACCCGTGCTATCACACCGGCCTCTCTCTGCCATGTAATTCATGAGCTTGCTCGAAGAAATAAGGTGTGCTTGTCGAATAAACTACGGCACACAGAAACATTTACGCCATAAGGAATGAACCAATCTTGATACAAAATAAGGCAGGTGTTCTTGATCTTTCTTGCGGTCATCAAAGTCGCACCTTTTCGTTCCTAGTTTTGGCTCGGATCGTCCTACAATAAAAACGGTACCTCCGAAAAACGAAGAACTTATTTAACTCATGAAGGGCTACTATAAGTTTCCAGCTCAGTGGCCTGGATCGTGCAAGTCATCGTTCAGGGTGATTTGTACAAATTAAATTAGTCGACGAAAGTGTCCAATCTTTACAAGCAATAGATGAATTCTTCCAAATAAGCGAAGCAAAATCGTTCAGGAATTGAAATGAAAAGAGAGTCTCATACGAGGATCGCAGGGTCGCGCCAGGCTTGCGCCCTCCCGTGCTTCCATTTTCAGAAGACGGCTTTTTCCTGAGAAGAGAAGGTCCTCGTTTGGGTGTGGTGGAGCTCTGCCGTTTGGCTGGACCAGCTGGGGCAGGCCCGGGCGTGCTCATGTTGGGTCGTTCGGTGCGGCCAGTGGGGGAGAGTTCCGAAAACTCAAACGTGCATGGAGGAGCTGAAGGAGACTGCAAAGAAAGAAAGAGTCGAGTTGGTGCAATTGAGGGAGAAATTGATGACGAAAGAGTACCCGGAGTGGGCAACTATTTGGGAGCAAGCTTGGCGAGGACCTATCTCAAGGGCAAGCTCTGGTTCATTGGAGGGGCAAGCAAAGCAGCAGGGGAGCAGCGAGGAGGAGGATTTTGAATGATGATGAATGATGAATGATGATGAGGAAGGAAGTCAGTCAAATGAATAATGAATGACGTTGTTTTGGTGGCCGACGCTTCCTCCCATTATTAACACCCTCTAATCAATCTCCTTACCTTCTTTAACCTAACTAAATATCAAGGATTTCCTCTTTGCTCCTCCTTTTGGCCTTTTTCGCCTTTTGTTGTTCCCAAATGATTCTATTTTCTTCCCCTCCACACACTCTCTACCTTCCGTGTCCCTCTCAATATATCTTCTCTCTCTCCCAAGGCAAGAGCTATCCAACCGCCCGCTAGCAAAGCTTGCATTCTACATCACAAAGCCTTTCACCATATTCTCCAAAGACCACCCAACCCAGGGGCATACAATCACACCTTTACAAGAAACAACAATTGAACTCTTTAAACCCCCAGTGTCACAAAACTTACCAAATCTAACCAAACCTATATATATAGCTAACCTTCCAAAGTCAACTTTGGAGCTTAAACCCAATTCATGGCATCTCATTCACACTACAAGTTGGCCAGCTTTTATGCACTACCACTACTCAGTAGCTCCATGATCATTGTTTGGCATGAAATCCTTCCAAAGGTTTGTAATTTAACATGCACATACACTTTCAATAAGGTCATACAAGCTAAGCAATCAATAAACATTCTTCTTCATTAATATAGAGGAATCTAAACATTTTTTCCCTTGTTGAAAAGCATCTCTCCTTATATAAATTTAAAGAAATCCATACATGATTTTTCAAAAAATAAACATGGAATGTCTATATAAACACTTTCATAGCCTTGTGCTAATATTATAAATGATTGCAAAACAAAATTGGAAATATTGAACTTATGCAAGGTAAAAAAGTACAAAAGTTACAATCAAACTGAGGCAGAAACCAAGAGGCATACATTGGAGGGTGAAAAACATATGCGTGCATGTATATGGAAACCTACACTTTAAAGCTTACGTAGTGGAAAGCCTTCCTCTTTGATGAAATAAGACAAAAACAATGTGTATATCAATACCTATAACAAATGTTAGACTCGTTGAAGTCTTGTTTTCCTAGCGCCTAGCATTTTGTACATCGAGGGATGAACCCCTTAAAACAAAAGAGTCAAAACCTTTACCTACCTCATATTGATACTATGTTATGATGTTCATATTGGTGAACTTATAAAATCACCAAAAAAATATTTAAAATTTTAAGATGAAACACACTAAAATATGATGCTACACGTCATATGAAGCATGAGATGTAAAGAGATGAATCTATAGAACAAACAAAAACATCAATCGTGAAGCACGATATGAGGTGCTTCAAAAAAAGAGACATGCATTTTTGAACATGGTATATCAAAAGTCACACATCAATGTAAACTAGATGCCATATTTTAGGATTTTAATAATCAAAACTCTAAAAACTTTGCTTTTTAATCTTGTCAACATATTCAATAGATGTAATAAAATTGTTGTTCTTCTTTCAAAAAACTTATTATGCTAGTCATATAACAACTGAGAAATCATATTCTTTGCCATTCATTTCCCCCTTTTTACACATAGATACAAGTGTAGGTACCATACAAACATGCATATCGGTGTGAGTATATACATACATACAAACATGCATACATGTGTAAGTATATACTTACATACAAAATATGCATAGATGTGTAAGTACATACAAACATGCATGCATACATACTTCCTTATATACATACAAACATGGATACACACATGCACATGCACATGCACATGCACTTGCATATGCACATGTATGCATGTGCTAGTGCATGCACACGCACATGCATGTGCTCCTACGTGTGCATGTGCATGCACATACATGCACATGCATGCACGTACACACACACATCCACATGCGGGCACACACACACACATGCACATTTATGTGCCTTGTATCATTTCCCTATCTTTCATCAAAAAAGGATGCCAAGAGCATGAAGATTGGATTGTAAACGCAAGGTGTAGTCAATCAATCTTTTGAAATCTATTGCACATGTGCACGTGTGTGCACACACCTACACACAATATCCTTGCATGCACACGTAAACATAGATGTTTGTGTGCACATGCATTCACACACACACACACACATGCTTATGTGCCTTGTATTCCTTTCACCAAACAAGTGTACTAAGATAATAACTATTAGATCATGGACACAAAGTGTAGTCAATCAATAATACATATGCAAAGATGACATATTGATTTCACTATTGTTGACTATCATCTAAAAATCGTTTGGAATTTTATACTCTTTTTATGTGGATGATAGTAGTATATTTGATGCCATGGCAATACATCCCCTGTTTAACTCTAGCTTCTTTAAATATGTAAGTATTTAGACATGATCACATATTCTATGTTGTATTTTGCGAATCATATAATTCACTTTTCTCCCCTAAACTCTATGCCCCTCTCCAATGGATGGAAATATGATCCATGAAATTTAAAATTTGGAACATCAATGATGCAATTCAGTACCATTTCCCTCATCAAAGGTTGGGCATAGCACGAAGTCTCTCTTGAAGTATGGATGACAAAGGTAGACAACTTTGCACTTTCCTTGGATAGAGAAAAGAAATGATCTCCCCCCCCCCCACCAACATAGAAAAAAAGAAAGCATGAAAAGAAGAGTATAGTTAGTGGCATCAATATCTCTACATTAGAGATATAATATAAAGGAATCTAAATGTTTTTCCTTTCGTGTAACAATACCAATACGTTGAAAGGCATCTCTCCTTGTATAGATTTAAAGAAATGCATACATGATAAAAGAAAAATAAAGCAACATGAATTATCCATATAAAGACTTTCATAGCCTTGTGCTAATAATTGATTGCAAAACAAAATTGGAAGTATGGAACCTTTGAAAGTTATTGGAGGGTGGAAAAACAATACCAATACATCAAAAAACATCTCTTCTTGTATAAATTTAAAGAAACACATACATGATAAAATAAATATAAAGCAACATGAATTGTACGCATAAAGACTTTCATAGCCTTGTGCTAATAATTGATTGCAAAACAAAATTCGAGTTATCGTGGAAAACATTTGAGTATAAAAATCCACATTTTAAAAGTTTACATAGTGTTAACCATTCCTCTTTGATGGAACGAGATAGAAACAATGAGTGCATGAATACCTATAACAAATGCTAGACCCATTGCAATCTTATTTTCCTAGTTTGTTGTCTACGTTCCTTATGTGTTGTCTACTTGTTTTATATCTATCCTTCACTGCCAAGCATTTTGTACAATGAGTCATGAACCACTTGAATCAAACGAGTGAGAAATCTTTACTACCTCATGTTGATGCTATATTGGAGTATGACATGAGATCCATATTAGTGAACTTATAAAATGACCAAACTACTATTCAAAATTTTAAGATAAGATAGGCTAATATCTGATGCTACATTTCAATGAAGCATGAGATGTATAGAGATGAGTGTATAGAACAAACAATAATGGCACTCATAAAACCTTGTATGAGGTACTTCAAACAAAGAGACATGCATTTTCGAATATGGCACATCAAAAGTCACACCTCAATGTAAACTAGATGCCATATTTTAGGATTCTAATAATCAAAATGATAGAGTTTTACTTTTAAATATTTTCAACATATTCAATGGATGCAATAAATTCATTGGTCCTCTTTCAAAAAACTCATTTTCCATGTATATATGTGTAAGTGAATACAAACATACAAATATACATACATGTGTACATACATAAAGACATGCATGCATACATACATCCTCAACCCATATATACATACAAATGTACATGGATATACATATGCACATGCATGCACACATGTACACGTTCACATGACACACAGACACACATACGCATGCACATGCATGTCCTCCTATAGGCACATGCACACATGCATGCATATAGTATGTGTGTGTGTGTGCATACACACATGGACACATGCACGCATGTATACACACACATGCACACTTATGTGTCTTGTATCATTTCCCTTATCTTTCATTAAAAAGGTGTTCAAAAAGCATGAAGCTTAGATCATGAACACAAGGTGTGGTCAAACAGAGTTTTGAAATCTATTACAATGCATATGTGCATGTGTGCATGGACACACACAAGCACATAGTATACATGCTTGCACAAACACATACATGTGCTTGTGCACATGCATTCAAATCCATGCACGCAATCATATGTGCGTGCATAGACACATGTCTACACATGCACTAATGCATGCATGAACACACCATGCACACCCACACCTATGTGCCTTCTATTATTTCCATTGTCTATCATCAAACAAATGTCCTAAGTGCATAAATAAGAAATCATTTGAATGTTTATAATATTGTGTGTGGATGATATTAGATTCTATACTATTGTACCTCCAAGTTTCTTTAATTATGCAACTATTTAGACATGATTGCATTTTTTATGATCCATTTTTCAAATCATATCATTATATTATACTCCCGTAAACCCTATGGCCCTTTGCAATGGATGGAAATATGACCCATGGCATTTAAATTTTTGGAACATTGAGTACCGTTTCAAGCCTCTATTGACATATGCAGCATGAGAACATTAGACAACTTTGTACTTTCCTTAGATAGAGAGAAGAAATGATCCCCCCCTCCCCAAGAAAAGAAAGCATAAAAAAGAGAGTATAGTTGGTAGGTTCAAAGTGTTCCTCTTTAGCAATTCAACACAATTAAACAAAATGAAATCCTTTATTTACCAAATTCATTAAAATGGTTAAAACCTTTTGATTTTGTTACAATTGCATCTATAGCAAACAATAAATCTTAGCAATCAGACACTACAAGCATATCATGATTTGAAAATTATCCATGGCCATCTCCTTAGGCAAGACATGCCTTGTTGGAGCTCACAAAAGGAGAGACATGATCGACTATAAAGGAAAGAGACTGAAGACATTTGAATCTCTTCCTGATGATGCAACCATTTTTTAGCTCTAATTACATCCTGAATGTGTGTCTATCATCATCCTCCTAGGAATTGCATAAATTATCCAAATCTACCATGCTTTGGTTGTAAACCCCAAACAAACCCCCTTACTTCGAGAGGACTTTTGGGAGGTGCTTGGGTGTGTGAGGAGACTTTTGGAAAATTTCCATTTTTTAGAGGTAATAAGTTACGCAAGATTTGAGGCCCACCAAGAAAGGTAGGAGAGTAGCGAGCCTGAGCCAATCTTGACCCTTGTCATGCTAGGGACCACCCAAAATGCAACTGGGTATCCACCAATTGAATAAATGCCCCAAATGGTGGTGGGGACAAGAGGGGGGCTGCAGGGAGGAAGTGGAGACTAAGGGAAGTCTCTCCGCCAATGAGAGGTGAATATGAAATCCTTTATTATTTTAATGCCCAAGCCTTCCTGTTGGCTGGTTTCTTAATCTTGAGATTAGAGGTTCTATAAGGTCCTAATGTAGGAGGACCTAGTCCAAATCTCCCCTAATGTATGGTTGGCCTTGCATGTGGTCATCTATTCAAGGTTGGCCATATATAGAGGATGCAAATTTATTGTAGATGTTGAGCTATTACATACATCACATTCTTTAAACTTGCATTTAGAAGGTTCATAGATGTTCTACAGTATCAGCACAACCAACTACCTATATATTGTATCCATCCTCCATAAATGACATTTGATTAAAAGAGTCGCTTTCCTATGTACATCAACCACAATGTCTCAAAAAATATGATCTCGATGGGATCAATAAGTGGATGATAAACAGATACCATTAAAGATAATTTTTCCCCACCCATGTTGTGTTCCTACCATTCAAGCATATTTTTTAGCAACTCTGTTATCCACATAGAATTTGCACAATCTTGTAGAAGCAATTGGCTAGTGAGAGACATACATTACAATAGAGCACATGGCTAGTTAAAGGAAAATACCTACAACGCACATGCTTATTAAAGTGCCCAACCATGCCTTTGTAAGCAATTGTGGAATGCTATAGATAGAGAATGAAAAGGGATGTCTTCAAGTCTGTTGCCATATAACCTTCTATTAGCGATCACTATGCAATGAGTTTGGAACAAGAAGAAAAGTTGTATAGGACCTGAATGGAGAGCTTACAAGCATGTTGAAAACTTTTTTTTATGATACATACACGCGTTGAAAATGTAGTTGAAGCCATCCATAACAATCAAGTGGGCCGCGAAGATAGAGACAATGTCCGTAGACTTGGTAGTAAGGGAGCAACTAGAAAAGTGAAGAATTGTCAAAGTAAAGAAGATGGAGCATTGAAGAAATAGCATAGTGAAGAAGATTCTCTATCATTGAATTTTGGATAAATAAAGTGGTGTAAATAACGGCAAGGGCTAGATCTCATTAAGTGTAGAAGCTTGAATTTAAAAGCTAGAAAACTTGAATAAAAGCGTAACGAGAGGGAAAAACTTTTGCAAGTTGTAGCAGTGTGATTGGTGCTAGCATGAGTAGTCGTACAAGAAACAACCACCCACTTATCCCATACCTTAGACAAGCATGCTACGTAAGAAATAAGTAGAATGTGTTACTTGTGACTGCTCTCTGAGTATGTACTACTTGTTGATGCTTGAATCAACATAGCTATGCTCACAACACGCATACTAGGTCTTTGATGCTGTTGATATTTGCAAGCTAGGGTAGTGTATAGAAAGGAAGGTAGAGAGGGGGAAAGGCTCAGTGGATGGAACCTATAGAGATAAGGATTAAGGAGGGGAGTGGTGAATGAGAGGAAAAGGGTATTGTTAGGATTGTGGTGAGAGAAAGGCAATGGTATAGGGATGATGGAGTGGGAGGTGCAACAAGTGAGAGAAGTCAGCAAGGATAATGACAAACAGAGCCAAAATCAAGCATAGACACAAGATGGGCACATAATGGATTAGCTGAGCATGGGCACGGGATGGGCATGACTAGCAAAAATAGGTTGTTAGAAGGGAGGGACATGTTTTTAAAAAAATGAAGGTAGAGCGTTGCACACAAGGTAGTGCTAAAAATTCCTACAAAGCTTGAACATGTTTAGGAAGACTCCATTGTAAAGTATGTCCACATTTGAGGGATGGAAGGGGCGGGTGAGGGCGACATGGAGCCCATTACTAAGAGGAATTTGAACAATTTCCAATGATCGACCATTTGGTTGGGACCAAAAACTGATCGACTCTTGACTAGAATGGTTGACATGTGGTCCTTCCCAACATGTAGAAATGTCGAGGTAAGCTGGCAAGGTGCATGGGGTCCAAGCGTCAGTGTTCGAGGTTTGCCATTATCCAATGTGTAGATGGTGTAGCGTAGTGGCCATTGATGTAGCAAGAGTGTTCCACGTGGCATTGGTCAAGGTTATGGTGGCAAGATCTACCTATATGTGTCTATTGAGCACATCCTTCACATAGCGATCATCCATACATGTTCTTTGAGGGGTGTCCTTTGCGACGTGTTGATTATGCATTTTCTTGTATGGCATGGGTCATTTAACATTTCGTGTGTGGAATTTGGCACTCTCTCTAGTTCAACCAAGGGATTCGCATTTGGTTGAGCCTATCAGTGAGTAAAGGAGGTTGTGAGTTGATGCCTTCGTGGTTGCTGGAGTGGAGCAAGTCCTGGTTGATGTTATCATGGAACGAGTCTGTGAGTGGAGGAGGTAGTGATACGTGTTGGTGATGTTTTCTAGTGGACGCTCTGGAGAGTTGTGATGATTCTTCATTTGGTTTGGATTTTTCAGAGGAGTGTGAGGTCAGTGCTAATGGTAAGGAGTCTATAGAACATGGTGTGATTTTTTATTTTTAATCACAGTGGCTCTGTGGAGGCAATTTGGAGTCCAAGCTTTGGTTCAAAAGCTACAGATTGCTCCAACTGGTGTGGATGAGATCTTGTTTGATATTTCCAAGAATTTAATCTTTTTTGGCACAACAATAAATAGGTCTATACAAGAAGGACATTCTAAGCCTCACAAGAACGTCAATGTTGTAAGTTTATTGACTAAGAAAAGTTAGTTGGTAGATATTTACAATAGTAATTATCATCCTCGTGGTCTACAACAAATATGTTTTAACCATTGTTTAGCTTGTTTCTCTCTCCGAGGTGAGAGGGAGCTATCTAATGTCTTGTGAGGTGATTTCATTCGTCAATCTGATGTGGTGGGTATTTTTGTCGAGTAAGTGGTTTGTTTGGTTGTGTGTTTGGGCTTTTTAAATCTTTTTGTGCTCGTTTATTGTTTGCAATTTCATCAAAGGCTTTCAAAGAATGATCGGGTGGATATGCAACATTTCTCTAAGGATCATACACGGTCTATTGTGTGGGTTCATGAAGTTGATATGATTTTAATGTATGATCAGCTGGAAAAGCATTTGCCAGACGATTCAGGTGGTTGTAATGGTGGTGTGCATGCATTCATTCAAGTTATCGATAATTTGAGGAAAGTGGTACTAAGAGGGTTAGTGAGAGTGTTAGGGTAGATGCAACTTTGGAGTTGGATGCTAATTATCCTTATGAAAAGCATGGATTTTTACGAAAATATGATGATGTTTTGGAAAGGAATTTTGGGGTTTATTGTAGAAACTTCGTGATGTTGTTTCTTGGAGATTGAGTGGTATAGGTTCTACAAGTGGTGGTTGTGGTATTGACAGCATTGTTGCTGGTTTTGATGATCTTGTTTTAGTATTTGATCGTGTTACTGAGAATTCCATTGGCATCGTGTTGATGATCTTGTTTTAGTTTTTGAAGTTGTTGCTGAGAATTCCATTGATTGTGTTGATGATCTTATTTTAGTTTTTGATCGTGTTGCTAAGAATTCCATTAGCATCATTGGTGGATTTTTGGTGTTCATATGTAAGATGATCATGTTGACATTGTTTCAGGTGTTCTTGATGTGAGTGGTGCTGCTGCATCTACTAGTGTTACGATTGTTAAGAGTTGCATTGTTTCTACGACTGGTTCTTCTCTTTCAATTAGTCAAGTGGTGTATTTGTTGATGGTGTTGTTGGGATTCCGGTGTGGTGATGGTGGTGTAGTTGGTTTTGTTATTGCTAATGAATATGGAGTGTGGAATGTGTTGGATGCCTTGGAGAGATGATGTCTTTGTGAAAAAGCAACATATGTAGGATGGAAGAGTTATATCAGGTGTTCGAGGAAAATCTATGGGTAATTTGAGGGTTTTCAGTAGTAGTCTTACAGATTATGTGCTTGTTAAGAAAAATTGATGCTGGTTGGAGTTTCATTTATGGAGAGTTGATGTTGGAGAAGAAGAGTTATTGTAGCTGGTTATTTGATGAATATTTGAAAAAAAACTTATGTAGTTGGTTATGAGGTATGAATTTTATTATAATGCTTTTTGAGAAATAGAAATTACACGTGGCTGCTTTGTATTGTCTCTAATGAGTATTTGTAATTTGAATTTATCTATTTAGTTTAATTACATGTCATTGGTGTGTTTATCTCTATGGTTTTGCTTATGTGTTGGGATTTTGTTAGTTCTTTTTTTTTAATGCTCATGTGTAAATTGGTTAGTTCTTGCTAGATTTTTGAGTTATACTTTCTGGTTTTTACATAGTCTTGATTGAATGGTTGTAATTAGAGCTCAGCCCACCTGTGAGCTTGATAAGGTAGGGGAGGGCCACTGGGAAGCCTTTCCTTGGAGGGTTCAGCTGGAGGTAGGGAGCCATAGTCGAGCCAGGAAAGGCCAACACGTGGCCCTTCTCAAGGCAAGCTGCGAGGATTGGTGGGCTCCACATGTTGTGAGGTGGCATCCACATGTGTTGGTGGTGGCGGAGGTTTACATGCAAGTGGTGGTTTCTCCTTTGTTCACAGATGTTCTTTGGGGCGCTATCATTAGACACGTGGTGTTCATGGTTTTGCTTTGGCATTTAGTGTTTCTTTGTTTTTGGGCTCATTCAAAGTTGTGCTTCATTCTTGGATGAGAGGTTCAATCAAGGTAGTTCGGACTGAGTGCTCCATTCTTGGTTTATTTGGCAGCCTTGTTCTTTGCTGATTTCTTTGAGTGTGTGAGTGATGGAGGGAGTCTGCAAGCCTTGGAGGAAGTCTTGGTTTGAGTTTTAGAGTGTTGGTGGTGTTTTAGCGAGAGGAGTTGTGTGAGTCTGTGAGGTTTTGAGCTACATGAGTGCTAGCTTTGGGCTTTGTGGTCTATGATGGAGGTTGTTGGGGGTTTCAATGCTTCTTTGTTTGGTTTAAGTTTGTTAGAGGAGTTTGAGGTTCGTGGTAGTGGTGAGCAGTCACTAGAAACTGGTGTGGGCATTGTGTCTTTTGCATTTGGTGGTTGTGTGGAGCCAGTTCGGAGTCCTAGTTCTTGCAGCTCATCTATTTCTAGTGAGTTTGTTTCGAGTGTGGGTCATCCTTCAAAGATGATAAGGGTTTGTAGTGCATCTGCTCTCAGCAGGGACATTCCTTTTCTGGATCTTGACCTTTCGTAGGTGGCTCACTTTTCTGGGAGTGTGAGTGTAGTGTAGAGAAAAATCAGTGGGCAAGAAACCACTTCATTGCGTGGTGCAAGTTATGTGGTTTGGATTTGCATGTTAAGCTTAAAGATCTCAATCTTTGTGAGTTAAACGGCATGTTGAAAAAGTTTTTCATCGAGTGCTGAATGGTTAGTGTAAGCATTTGTTGGGTGGATTGGACTGTAGTAAATCTGGACCATTGATGTGAATTGCTCAATTGTTTTAAACTAATTAAGGTAGATGTTCCAAATTTGTCTCTTTTAGAAAACCACGGCCGTGTTGCTTTTCAATTCTTGTTTATATCTTCGCACGATACATCTTTAGATTTGTAATTTCCTAAACAATCCTAGCTTTACTATTTGAGGCAACTCGATTTTGTTGCAGGTCATAATAGTAGAAGCCATAAGGCATCCACTACAATAGACCACACGACTACTGTACCATTATGGTAACAAGGCACCCGTGGAGGTATAGGGAAGCCAAACCTCTATTATTATCGACAACCACTAGATTAGGGAAGAGCACAGGCTTGAGCTCCCGGATAATGGTTAATGATGGAATTCTTGTTCCCCTGTTGATCCACTCAATCCAAAGCTTGGGCAAGGCCATGTGAATGAAATGGCAAAGGATGTGTCCATCATTGTTCTTGCCTATACGTTGAGTACTAGGATTATCTGGGATGGAAAGATCCCTTCGCCAACAATCGTTGGAGTAGGGAATGATTGTTTTAAGCTAATTAAGGCAAATGTTTCAAATTTGTCTTCTTTAGAAGACCACGCGCCTGTTGCTTTTCAATATTGTCTTTAGGTTTGCAATTTCTTAACGATCCAAGCTTTGCTATTTGGAGGCACCTCGATTTTGTTGCTATTGATCGGTGGGAATCACAATAGTAGAAGCCATAAGGCATCCACTACAACAAACCACACAACTCCTACACTTATTGTCAATCCAATCCAATAATCTTGTAGGTCTCCAGGAACATCACATATTGTCAATTGGCTTTCGTGTCTCACGGGCCAAGCGGCTTGCCCATGTGCATGAAGTGATTGAAGCGCAAGGAAAGAAACTTGTTGTTAAGGAACTCACAGCTATTTCGTTGCCTTCAAGCTATCTATTATGCTCGTCACACTTCGAGGAAGTCGTGGATCAACTCGTTGACATGTATTTCAAGTCTTGAGAGTAACAATCGAAGGGATATTTGACCCATAGTCCATCGTTTTTTAATCAGTAAAAAACAGAAGCGATGTTTGTGGACATGGCTCACAAAAGATGAAAAGGACAAAGAGATCGTGGAAAAAATATCTCCCTAGCATTAGCATCCGTAACTTCAGACCAAGCTCTACCCGCCTTCGCTTTGTGTCTTCTTCTGTGCACGCTATATAGCTCTCGCATGTTTGAGAAGAGCTCCTCTTCTGTGTGCGATGTTTGCAAAGGCCTTTTGCATGTTCTTATGCATGAAAGATTTCGAAAAGGGCGCTCTTGGCGTGGTCTTTAGAAAGAGTTCGCTTTGGCGATTGTAGCAGGTGTCTGTTCGACTTTTGTTCATGTGGGTGTTTGTCAATCCGAAAGACTCTTAGTGCTAGCTCACTTACAAGCGTGTTCATTGCAGACAGGCTTACATGCTTTTTCGTTGCTATGCATTCTTTTCTAGTTTTTTTAAGGAAATGGTGCTATGCGACGAAGCATATTCATTGGCTATAGTTTTCTTCGAGTATTGTGAGCTCTACGCTTGTACTCTCGATCTTGTGCGTAGGAGTGGGAGGGCTTAGCGTAGAAGAAGCGAGAGCTTGCCACAAGTGGGAGAGCTTAGCTTAGAAGAAATGATGGCTTAGCTATTGAATGCATGCTTCGTCCACCTTTGGTTGAAAACTTCACATTCATATTGTGCATGTGCAAAGACAACAGGGCTCCAGCACATGCTATCGCATTGCATGCGTACCTACAAAAAGGTAGTCACCGAGGAACTATCTCGTTTCATTCTTGCTACAAGTTTGAAGTATGTTTGATGCATAGGGCCTTAGGAGTAGCCTTAGGATAACTGTTAGCATTCCTACCCTAATGTCGAACTTCTATCCGGCTTGGCTTGCAAGAAGTCGTTTGAGACCGTGTACATGCTATCTTCCAGGGTGCAATTCGACTCTTGGCTTCCATGATGCTTTTGCCTAACGTTGGCTTGCATGTAGTGATTCAGGCTGTGTATTCGTTGGCTTCCATGCCTTATTTCCACTCTTTGTAGGCATGACACTCAGCGTCCATACTGTAATTCATCAGCGATCCCATTGTCGGCATGTTTATTTGGATGCATTTTCTTGCACACTTCAAGCATTGGAAGGCTTCCTTTGAAAGGAGCCTTAGAAGAACGGGTCTTTCAACTCCTTGATCCATTCCGTAGGGATTTCTCTGAAGCTTTGGAATGCATGATTCGTTGCATCAGACTCTTGGCTTCCATGCTGCGATTCGCTAACGTTGGCTTGCATGCAGTGATTCGGGCTCTTTTGATTCTACATAGGAATGACACTTGGCATCCATATTGAGATTTGGATTTTTTGCGCGTGATTTGAATGTACTTTTGTGCATTCTTCAAAGGCTTCATACGAAGCAGTCTGAATAGCAGCATCCTACCTACAGCAAGGATCGGTTTGCGCTTTCACCGCCTCGGACCATCCAGCCGATATAGCTTCATGAAATCCACTCTAGCTTCATGAAATCCACTCTGCAATAGTCTTGAGGCAAGAGGCAATAGTAGCTTCTTATTGACTTTACATGGAACGTCAAACGACCTGCCAACTATACTGAGAAGAAGTAGCCCATCAGAATATGATCGGAGAGAGCACAGTTAACAAGACGTTGACACCCCATGGGGGAAAATGGAACCTATCAACTCTTCTAGCTCGAAAGGCAGGGCCCTTCCTCCGATTATTCCAAGCCTCATTAAGCTCTACAACATCGATCAACCTATTCTCAATATAGAGCTCCCCCCAAGCCTAGGCTTCTTCCCTGTCGCAATGCATCTCTCTATATGGGACCTACCAATCTCAGTCATGTTCTAGTCGCCTCCTAAGACCCAGCTCTCCCCCTCTAAACTTTGAATTCAAATTCCTCCAACAATCTCCTCAACATTGAGCATCATTCGGGGCATATACACTCAAAACTCGTACCCTCTAGAGACATTGCAAGGGGATGGGCAAGAAGCAAGTTTTTTGAGCGAGTTTTTTTTGGCAACCACCACATTTTGTTCCACCTATTCCACTTGAGACACCTCTCTCTCTCTCTCTCTCTCTCTCTCTCTCTCTCTCTCTCTCTCTCTCTGTGCACGTGCACATACCCTCCCCCCCTCTCTCTCTCTCTCTCTCTCTCTCTCTCTCTCTCTCTCTCTCTCTCTCTCTCTCTCTCTCTCTGCATAACCCCTCTCTCTCTCTCTCTCTCTCTCTCTCTCGCTCTCTCTCTCTCTTTGCATAACCCCTCTTGACGTCTCTCTCTCCCCCCCCCCTCTCTCTCTCTCTCTCAGCACAACCCCTCTCTCTATGGCATCTCTCTCTCTCTCTCTCTCTCTCTCTCTCTCTCTCTCTATCTATTTCACAAATGCAGATGAAGAAATCACGTGCAAGCACTGGACATAAGTCCATGCTACTTGCTTTTAAACCAAAAATTTAGTACTTTGAGTCTTAAACAATAATAATTTTACTGACATTTCAAAGCAGCATTACAAATCTGTTTATTCTTCCATGGGCGGCACATGGAAGGGGTTTTTGGACACAAAATCCTCAACTGTCCTGACATGTTTTGTCAATCGGTGTAGATCGGGCAAGAAACTTGAGTGGAGAACTATATCCATGCAGTCCCCCATGAAAGTGGGTGGGACAATGTACGTGTTTGTATGATTTTGATCCATCTTCTCCACATTATCATCCACAAACAACACG